>NC_137830.1:38778184-38790684 GCF_963921795.1 Nannobrachium achirus
AGGCACGTCACTCACAAATATTATTTTTGATTCAGAGATAATCGCAATTATTTTAGCGTAATCGTCCGAATCGTTACCAGGGCTTGACATGAACTTTTTGAGGCACTTGTCCTTTGGACAAGTACATTTCCCATTCACTTGTCCGGGAACAAAAAGTCACTTGTCCGGATAAAAATGTGACATTTCATAGTAATTTCTTTTTTAAATGCATGCATAGGAGTCTGACATTGAAATTGAATGAATAACAAAAGGACTGTAACAACCCCCCTTGCTCCCTCCACCCTCCACTCCATACTTACTTATACTTACTTGTCCCGGACAACAGGACAAGCCTTAATGTCAAGCCCTGCAGTGTATAGTGTAATATGTTGTTTATTATTGTGTAATAATACATTATATGGCGTATTTTAGTGTACCAGAGTATACTGTGCATTAAGCCCAAAGCACAGCAATGATTCGTCATGCAACCCAACGGTTGCATGCAACTAGTCGCCAACCATTATCCCCAATGGCAGTTGCATTGCAAGGAGTTGCATTGGTGTGCTGTGTCCT
This sequence comes from Nannobrachium achirus, assembly GCF_963921795.1. Lineage (NCBI taxonomy): Eukaryota > Metazoa > Chordata > Actinopteri > Myctophiformes > Myctophidae > Nannobrachium > Nannobrachium achirus. The sequence goes on from NC_137830.1 coordinate 38,778,737, forward strand.
TAAAACTGTTTTGTTGCAAGGAGTTGCCACTAGGCCTGTCACAACTTCAAAGCCTAAAAGCCAAACAGAAATGTAATTCATTGTGAACAACAAAGACACAATTAAATCGTTAATCGCAATTATTATTTGTGCCAATTAATCGTCATGTGAAATGACATAATCGTAACAGCCCTAGTTGCGACCAGTTGCATTGGTGCGTTCTGGTCTTTATAGTGTACTAATTGCACCCAGAGCTGACATGATGTCATACTCAAACAAATCCTTTATAATTTAGCAAGCCTGTGCCTAATTGGTTTGGAACTAAATCTACGGTTAGTAATCCAAATAAAAACAGTCCTGTCTGCCTATTGAATCGGTTTCACAACCAAAGTGAAACAACGTTAACTAGTTAGTAGCCCAATCCCAGTAGTCAATGGATGGGTAGTTATTTGCTCCTGGAGGGGGGAGTACATTCAGTGTCCAGCCGGGCTTGTCGTCGTTTCATAATCGCCTGATCACAATTATTTGAGCAAATCGCAATTATATTTCGCATAATTGTTTCATTTCCATTCATCTTCCATAGAAACAGCTGGATGAAATTGACTGAAATGTCATATTTCCGTTCCGTTGTCCATGGTCTTTTAACTAAACCACTTTCAACCTGGTATCCTTAGTTTGGGCATTTTGAGCAAACAATTATTATTGTTATTATTATCATTATTATTATCTTTGAATGTTCATACATCTTCAGAAATCTTAACAGACGACGCCTGTCACCATGTCTGGGGAACGGCCCCCAAGCAGGTTGTTTGGGAAGTTATGGGCACCAGTGATTTAGGTGTCCTGACTGTGCCACCAAGCTTGTAAACTGTTGTGATACACTGCAATAAATACTGTTCCACTGAATGTCAATATGCAGCCTCTGTTCTCACAATGCATGCCCTACTACCTACTGCAGTGTTTCTCAACCTTATTTCTGCATGCATGGGCACACTTTTCATGTCCCAAGAATCCATGGGCACACCAACATAATACAGGGGTGTAAATCTCGTCACTTTCGGGAAGAAACCTTGTACTTCCAAGTTTCAAATTTGTACGTTTCTTCGCAAAGTAAAGCCCTGCTTCATCATACAAGGCTGTCACACAACAGTAGTGAAAACAGCCGATCTACAAGCACACAACGCCTCGCGGTGCGAGGCGTGCGTGCGTGCGTGCGTGCGTGCGTGCGTGCTTGCGTGCTTGCGTGCTTGCGTGCTTGCGTGCTTGCGTGCGTGCGTGCGTGAGAGAGAGCGAGACACTGAGAGGTCTGTGGAGGATTGTTGGATGACAACACTGGAAAAACATCTAAAATAGAACTGAATGGAAAACGACAAGAGAGATGGAGAGAATCAGAAAGAGTGAGAGAGAAATGAGAGGAGAACACACGCTATCTGTGTGTGTGTGTGTGTGTGTGTGTGTGTGTGTGTGTGTGTGTGTGTGTGTGTGTGTGTGTGTGTGTGTGTGTGTGTGTGTGTGTGTGTGTGTGTGTGTGTGTGTGTGTGTGTGTGTGTGTGTGTGTGTGTGTGTGTGTGTGTGTGTGTGTGTGTGTGTGTGTGTGTGCGCGCTTGACTGCTCGTGTACTTGCTTGCTTGCTGAGCTCAGTCTTACATACTGTTGTCAGTGTCTTTCACACACAGTCCCACCCAACCACAGCTAGACCCACCCATGCCCAAAAGGTTCCGGCTAGTATGAATCAGCCGGCAACCAGATCCAAAACAACACCAGCAGAGGCAATAATTAGGCCTAGACAGGCTTAGCGAGGCTAAGGAGAAGGGGGGGGAAAACTGTGTGCACGACACGTGCATGTCTGTCGGCACATTAGAATGCATGTCCCGGGTGTACGTAGCATGTGTGTGTGTGTGTGTGTGTGTGTGTGTGTGTGTGTGTGTGTGTGTGTGTGTGTGTGTGTGTGTGTGTGTGTGTGTGTGTGTGTGTGTGTGTGTGTGTGTGTGTGTGTGTGTGTGTGTGTGTGTGTGTGTGTGTGTGTGTGTGTGTGTGTGTGTGTGTGTGTGTGTGTGTGTGTGTGTGCGTTTCTCTCTCGTCAGTGAACAGACACGCCTTTCTGCCAGGTAAGAGCAGAGGCGTCAGTTGGGTATGGCAGCTGGCTCCAGGGCAAAAATAATAAAATCTTCTTCTTAAAATAAATTCACGAATGTCTCCATGACTATCGGCGTTGATTATAAATCACTTTGAACTGACTACAATGCAAATTAGAACAAAATTATCGCTTTCACCTGGTATTATATTCTCCACATAAACACTTGTATCCCCCCCATCTTGACAAATGGTTTATTCCCCGGTTCAGTAGGTCAGCACAGGTGCAGTGTATTATTGTTTATTGGCAGCAGCGACACACAATTTTTTTCAAGTGTGTCAGTCAGTTGTTTACTTGTGCCTGCGTTAAAATAATTCTATCCATTGATAGTAATCATCATCATGCCTCGTGCTAAGGCATGGCAACATGACTGGTGTCTTCGCGCGCGTGCAAGACACCAGTCATGTTGCCATACCTTAGCTTTTGCTGAACTGACGCCACTGGGTGAGAGGTGTATATATGAACCTCTATGCTTTTCTCTCTCACTCGTATTACTCTGTCACTCACATCCCTCTCTCTGTCGGTCGTGTTGTTTTGTGTTTCAGTCTAAGATGTCCTAAGACGAGGGACAGGGAAATGTTCATGGCTTCTAAGGTTAAAGATGCTGTCGTCTGGTACCAGAAGAAGGTAAGACATCCTTTATTTCGCCCTGACAGTATTTAGCTATGGTTAATGCCGTAATACCCGCAGTAGTCTGTGTCTGTGGTTTTCATCCCTTTTCATGTCAAGGTCCGTTATTTATTCTGCATTTGAGCCACGGACCACCATTCGATGACATTTAGCCTCTCAGACCCAAATATATATATTGTTATCTTTGGGATGGGATTTTGTGCACAATTCCGTGCTGTATTGATGTTGGTACCACAGGAGAGATGACAGGCAGACGTTGATCAAAATAACAATTCTTCTACATTCTGTAATTGTGAGTAACTTCTTGTAAATTAAGCAATGCGGGTGCTTAACAATAATGTAACTCTTGGGAGCGTGAAATGAAACCAAATGGACTCGTGGTTTCATTTTACACTCTCGAGAGTTGGGGACCACCAGGAACCCCATCAGGGACCACTGGTTAAGAACCACCGGTCTATGTGTATACGATATGCAGTACTTATTCTCCATCTTTTTACATTTAAAAGGACCTCCATTATGATATGCATTTAGGCATTTGATACAACTTCTCGTCTCTGGGATCTAATGACATTTAATTGTTGATTGACCTGGTCTGATAGTCTGTCATTTGGTCCAGAATTCCTTTACTTTCCATGTACTGTAGTGAACTTTGACCAAAATAGCCACTCTTGTATGTTCTCTGGTTGTGTTTACTTGAACATGTAATAATAGTGAAGATGAGGTATGAATTATTTAGTTGGGGACCCCCCTGGAACCTCAGCCTCCGGTACATGCTTTAGTACTTAATGCTGTACTACCTTACACTATGGAGTACATTTGTTTTTTCTTTAGTCTTTTTCCCCATTGAAATAAATTATTTTATTGAGCAAATATAATCTTTACAAGTGTCTAAACAAAGTTGCAACGGTACATATGGAATTGTGGACTGCTTGTGATATTAAAAGCACGTTGACAACATTTGAAACAACTAGATGCACACACGGAAAGCTCATCAAGTTTACTACCCAGCACAAGCATAAATGGCTGACTTGCTGTCACCTGCCTCTGTGGCTTATTTAGTGTGCTTTGTGACCTTTCTGATTTGAGCGCTTGGAAGTACCGTACCAATATGCGATTAAGTCCTGGTTGTGTTGCTGTCAAACTGTCCTTGAGCAAGACGCTGAACCCGTACCTGCCCCCGATGAGAACCGAATCGTCTGAAGCTGAAGTCAGGATCCCACTCCGATTTAATGCAGCTACAGAGCTCTGAAGCATTAGATTACACCATTTGTGTAATTTGTGTAACACTGTGGAAGGAGTTGGAAGTTGCGGTGCTTGCGTGAGACGCTGTTAATTAATTTCATTCTGTTCTTTCCGACAGCCAAGGTACATTTCCATCATAATACAGCTCGATTTTGTCACAGCCTTCATTTGATCTTGATGTGCTTTTGCATAGATTAATTCATATAATGCTGACTGCAGTTTTGGATTACCTGTATTTATGTAAGATATTCATTTGGGAAGCATTTGAATTGAAACTAGAAAAATCCTCTTAAAGGGGCAATTCATGCATAGCACATACTGTCCCTTCTTTAATGTTATCAGTGGGGATGGGACGATATTAAAATGTCAAGTCACGATTATTGTGACCAAAAAAAAAGAGATTTATTTATATTACCACGGGCGGAACATTTGCCAGAAAATAGCAGGTCTACAAGCTCACAACGCGACACGTTGTGAGCTTGTAGATCGACTGGATTCTACTGGATATGCAGCTCAGCAAATAAAAGGTGAATTGATCCCAGTGCATGACGGAGGATAAATAAAAGAGTAATTAATGGAAAAAAGAAAAACGTTTTTGAGGTGCCCGTGTGTGTGTGTGTGCGCGTGTGTGCGTGTGCGTGTGTGTGTGTGTGTGTGTGTGTGTGTGTGTGTACACAACAACCCTTCCTCTGCCAGTAAAACTATCAGTAGTGGCAGGCAGTATTGGAATTCAGTGTAAGGTGGTAATCAGGAGGGCGAGGGCAGTGAGTGTGAGCTGGCTTCTCTGGTGTTGTGTGTCTCCTGTTCCATGGCTTCAGATATCAGATCCCCGCTGGACTCCTCCACATCACCCCCCCCCCCCCCCCCCTGCACCTCTCAGCTTACACACCGCCTGTCTGTCTGTCTGTCTGTCTGTCTGTCTGTCTGTCCATTTGGTTGTCTTTGTGTCTGTCTGTCTGTCTGTCTGTCTGTCTGTCCTGGTGACGGGTTCTTTCCCTGTGGGATGGCAACTTTCTTGGAACCTTGGTTGGTTCCAAGAAAGAAACCGGCCGCTGGTTCGGAACCACCTCGGTTCTCGGTGGAAAAGCTCAACCCATAGGCGGGAGAAAGAACCGGAACCGGTTATTTGCCGGTGGAAAAGGCCCCTCTGTTTTGTCTGTCCATGTTTCTCTGTCTGTGTTTTGTGACCATTATATGTGTGTGTGTGTGTGTGTGTGTGTGTGTGTGTGTGTGTGTGTGTGTGTGTGTGTGTGTGTGCGCGTGCGTGTGTGAGTTGAAGATAGGCCTGTCACCATTGTGACATTTTACTTGACGATCAATTGGCATGCAAATAGTTGTATTACAATTGTGTGTTTTTTCACCCACAAAACATAAAAATGTGTAATTTGTAAACAGAAATTGCATAGGGCAGATATACCGTATGACAAATAACTAAAATAAACAAATGAATGACAAATGTCAAAATAAATAATGCACTATGGCCAAAATAGGCCGTATTTAGACGTGTAGACGTGTACACATTTCTATGGGTTTCTATGGGTTTGCTGCTCTGACATAATGTTCTGATGTCACTGTGACACATCACTGTGACATCACACTGTGACATCACAGTCCACATGGCGTGGACTGTCGTCCACGCCATGTTCAGGCGCGATCCCCTCCGCCTGCTCCAGCAGATGTCCATAAGTCCATATATGGGTAGTCCCCAGAATCCCTTTCATGACCATGTATAGAAATCCCTGATGTCATCAATATTAAGCCCATATCTAACAGAACTTCATATGGGAATGCCCATATATGGACTTTAATTTTATTTTATTCTCTCTCTCAATGTGTGGAGCTGACTACCATCACCAATACTGTATGTAAAAGTCCATATATGGGTATTCCCTTTAGGCCCTTTAGGGCGAGGTCGCATGTCGCCCAGGGGCGTCTTACTAGTAATTATATACTTGAAATATGTTGGAAAGTAGTGGAAATAGACAATCTACTTGTAGACGATCTGCTTGCAGATCTGCTATTTTGTAATTTGTAAATTACTTGTATGTTTGAAAATATATGAAGATATGGAAATATGGGAACTGTAATGTTGATTATGCTAAATAATTGCAATTATCATAACCCGGATAATTGTGATTGTGTAATAATTGAGACAGGCCTACATGTGCCTCATTATACCTAAGGGCATTTATATTAGCTTATTAGACGGGTATATTAACCCATATAGACCGGGTACACAATTATTTCATGCTTTAGCTATTAACTCAGTCAGGGCCGGTCGACTTTTAGATCGACTATCTCATTATGGAGTTCCCTGCCAAGCGACTTAAATCGACTTTTATATAAAAGCATTGTTTAAGCTTTTAATTTGTGTTAATAGACGGAGCGGAACGGTTAGCTTACCTTCGGCTAGTATACAGACGTAAACCGTGAAAAAAAAGGATACGATTATGACGTCACCTTTAAGCCATAGCTTCCTGTTTACGTAGGCCTCTGCTAGCCGCTAGGCTCAATGCAAACCATCCGACCCTCACGCAGCTTCACTAGGTCGGATTTTGATTCGGAAACTTTCTGTGTGGCATCTGTATACGTTCCGGTGTCCATACTGATGGTGGTTTTAGACGATCTCCCATTCATGTCAATGGGGATCGACGTCATCGTCCCATCCTTGAATGTTGTGAACCTTGGTTTTAACATGGGTTAACATGGGGGCTTCCACAGTCTATGGTCTATGGCTCGCTCTAGTGGTCATTTTGTGGTATGGTATTTCTTGTGGCTTGGTAAATTTATGTGATTATGAGGATTAAATATAGCTATTTCCTGGCGTTATAAGCGCACATTCATATTTAAATTTGGCTGGCAATTTAAAAAATAGCAGATCTACAAGCTCACAGCGCGCGCTGCAAGCTTGTAGATCTGCTATTTTTGAAAAATCTTGAAAATGTGTGAATGTATATATTTTTTTAAAGCAGACATTTGTAACGCAAATCCTTCTTTCTCTTGGTCCCTGCATATAATTCTAGGGGGTCCTTGACATGAAAGAGTTTGAGAACTACTGACATAGAAACAGGTTTTTCAGAAAACTGTTAGGATCTAGAGCAGTGTTTCTCAACCACTGTACCTGGGGACCTTTGGTGTGCCCCTGAGAAGGGTCAAGTGTGCCCCTTGAAACTGCTTGAAAGCCAGTATTGTATTTATCATTATAAATCATAAATGATTTAAACTAGTGAAAACAGCCGATCTACAAGCACACAACGCCTCCAACGCCTCGCGGTGCGAGGCGTTGTGTGCTTGTAGATCTGCTGTTTTCACTACTGTTGTGCGACAGCCTTGTATGACGAAGCAGGGCTTTACTTTGCGAAGAAACTTACAAATTTGAAACTTGGAGATACAAGGTTTCTTCCCTACAGTGATATTTACACCCCCGTATTATGTTGGTGTGCCCATGGATTCTTGGGACATGAAAAGTGTGCCCATGTAGAAAAAAGGTCGAGAAACACTGATCTAGAAGACTTTTTTTCAGGTCTGAATGGGTAAAAAAAAGGGGTGAAATAAAATCTTTTGTTAATTATCTCTGCAATCCATCCAGTCCAGTGAGTCCACGGATGGAAGCGGGTGATCTTTCATTCACACACCTTCATAAGCTCTCTTATCTTATCCATGTTTATTGTTGGTGATGATAAGATAAACCACTTAAGCCCTAATTATACTTGTACGTATGACGGTGTTGTGGGAAAATAGCTACAAGCTCACGACGCTTTTGCATCATATGATGCAGCATGATGACTCATATGATGCAAAATGCATCATCATTCATGCTGAAATACTATAATATCACAAAACACAGATTGAACACAAAAAATAACTCAGGATTGTGTTGATCTTGTCCCAAACAACAATAAAATAAGATCTGGTTCTCCCAGAGGTAACTTGCCCTGTAACCCAAAGTAGGGACGCCAGGTTGAAATTGGTTACGGCCGGGTAATTCTAGTGCTAGTCTAGTACTAGTACTATTACTAGTAATAATAATAACAATCAAGTGTGTGGAATGTATGTGGGCCTGTCACAATAATTACATCATCGCCTGATTGCAATTATTTTCATGATCGCGTCCTTGTTGAAAAAAATCCATTTCGAAATATTTTAAAACAATAGTTGTAAGCTTGTTGATCGTCTATTTTTATGTATTTATTTGAAAGTACAATACAATCAGTTGTTCACAAACCTTTTAGGTCGAGACCCAAAAGAGATTTTTTTCCCCAGAGAAATATTTTTATGTTTGCCCGGGACCCAAAGTAGCGAAAATAGCAGTTCTACAAGCTTACAATAATTACATTTCCATTTTATGAATAACATACTTTTGAAAAATGTTGGAATTGTTGTAAATGGTGAAAACATATTATTGTTTAAACTTTATCAAATCTTTTGAAATAACACTTTTTTTTATGTAGGAAATGAATAAAAAACAAGGCGATATTTACTTGCAACCCATAAACAATGGTCCGTGACCACATATGGTTCCAGAGCCACTGTTTGGGAGACGGTGTTAATATAGACACTGTCCCTCCCACCACCCCTGGGTCACAGCGTTATTTTTCGTATTGGAATTCCTTAGATCGCATCATATAAAGAACTGTTCCAAGTCGAACCACTCCTGGCGATTGTGTCAGGTATGTGACTCTTGTGTCACAAAAAGAGGATTAGTTGAGGATTAGGTTAGTTGATGCCTCATATCCGTATAGTAAAACCGCTGGCGTGGTTTGTGTATTTTTGGAACACTGTTCTTATATCCAAGATTCTCCCATGGGAATTCCAATACAAAAAATTACGCTCTGGCCCAGGGAGATAGCGCCCTCTAGAGCATTGGTTCCCAAACCTTTTAAGATCAACACCCAAAAGATAAATTAGACAACGCGACAGTTCGCACCGCATGTGAGCTTGTAGATATTGTTACTTATCATATCTGCCCTGCGAAGGTTTTGTTTACGAAGCCTAAAAACCAAATAGAAATGTTATAGAACATATCTAAGAACATATTTATATGGACTGCGCCTACATGCACATGTGATGAGTTGGGGGTAGAATGTGTTTGTCCTCCACCAGCACCACCGAATATATTTCAGACCTGGCTGCATTGAGACATTTCCTCCCTCCCTTGGGGATTGAACCTGTGACCTTTGGGTGACAAGCCCTGCTCTTTTAATAGAGCCCCAGTCTCACATGCTGTGTCCTGACCTGATGAGTAATGGCTTATTTCTGACCAGGCTCGTAAATAGAGTGTGTTTAGTCTGCATCTGAGCAGGCTTCAGCCACTCTGCTCAGCTCATATGATATAGTATTTGTACTCTGTGAGTACAGACAGATTACATTTGTTTTTTGTTTTATACTGGTCTACGGACTCCTTGTCTATTTTCACACACTGGTGTGCATCACACACACCTACACAGCTGTGTTGCTTTGCCATGGTAATGGGCCATAGAGCACTGAAGTCTGATCTAATTTTGTTTTTTTGAGCAGTGCAAGCGCTACTATTTTTGACCGAGTATGTACAGTATGGTACCTACGTATGGCTGAAATTGCGGTAGGCCTATAGATACTCTAGTACAGTGGTTCTCAAACGTTTTTTGGCTGCAACTTGTAATTGTAATAAGAACTGTGTTCCAAAAATAAACAAATGCTTCAATAAAACCACGGTATGGATATGAAGAATCAACTGACGCAGAGAAAATGCTACGGTTACTGCCGCCATTTTTGGGGGGAATGTTTGTCTGCAACCAACTGTTTGGGAAACAGCGCTCTATTATGGACAGGTTTCAGTCCACTCCTGGAGTCGTTCACTTATTTTGTCACTCAAACTTGAATGAATGGATATTTTGATCTGTACTTTCATGCATTGAAGTCATTCCAGTATTATTCCAGCCATCTATTCACTCATCCCGGCATTCAGTTATACGGTTACCAATCTATTGACTCATTCCTTCATTCAGTTATAAACTCATCCATCTATTCACTCATTCCGGCTTTCGGTTATATAATCATCCATATAACTCATTCTATCATTTAAGCTGAGAGATCACCGTGTTAGTCCACTTGCCAGAATCTGAACCCTGGCATATTGAGTACAATAAGGTTTTATGTTAGAAATGTTGAGTAAGGGTCCCCAGCATGTAGAAACTGCCGGATGCTAACTTGCATATGTTGAGCAATTTTCATAATTTGCATAATTCGATTTATTTAGCATAATCCCCCATAATAATGGATAATATGTCAAAAACTGATTGGCCGATTTGAACAATATTGGAGTGGTTTTGGGGGTTATTGAGGATGCTGAATCCATTTCTGACATTTTCTAAATTCAAAATGGCCGTTTTAAACCGGAAATGGCCATATACCAACTGGAAAATCAACAAAAAAGTATCAAAATCACCCCACTTTAAGTTGGTATAAGGCCATTTCCGGTTTAAAACGGCCATTTTGAATTTAGAAAATGGATTCAGCATCCTCAATAACCCCCAAAACCACTCTAATATTGTTCAAATCGGCCAATCAGTTTTTGACATATTATCCATTATTATGGGGGATTATGCTAAATAAATCGAATTATGCAAATTATGAAAATTGCTCAACATATGCAAGTTAGCATCCGGCAGTTTCTACATGCTGGGGACCCATACTCAACATTTCTAACATAAAACATTGGTGTACTCAATATGTCCGGGTTCACAATGGGGCTCTATGGGCTGGCAAGTAGACTATGTAGAGGAGACAGGACATAAATTAACCGTAGACTATCCAAGCCTAAATGTGTTTTAGGAGTCTGCTTTCTCTGTACTTTCAGCTCCATACAGCTTATGGATCATCTCTGGGCTTGTTCTGTTTTTTCTTTTTTTTAAATAAGAAAAAAGCTAAATATTGTCAGATGTTGTTATTTTGCACATTCCATTCAGGCGTTGCCGTTCATTCTCATGGCCAGAATCAGAATGAAAAGATTTAGTCAGATAATGTTGATCAAAATGAATGGTTCCAAAAATCAACTACGGTTGCAGAGCGAGCACACGCTCCCTCTCTCTCTCTGTCCGTCACTCTCTCCCTCTCTCTCTCTGTCCGTCACTCTCTCCCTCTCTCTCTCTGTCCGTCACTCTCTCCGCCACCTTGAGGTGTAAAGATACATCAGGAACATCACTCAGCACTGAGAGGATTATGACATAACATGACTGTTGTAAAGGGGGAGGGGGTTGTGTGTGTGTGTGTGTGTGTGTGTGTGTGTGTGTGTGTGTGTGTGTGTGTGTGTGTGTGTGTGTGCGTGTGCGTGTGTGTGAATGTACATTCATAGAGGTATCAACATGCGTAATATACATACCGACGAAGCCGGCTTGAAATGAGGTATTTGTGTATGTGTCAAATGAATTAACAGACACACTATGCATGCACGCAGCACATGCAAATAAGCAGTCCAGCTGTAACCAGATGTCGTCATTTCAATAAAACCATTGTTGGAAAATGGAAATAAGACATTTCATTTCATTTCTTAATTTCTTTATTCTATGTGTACTGTGCTATGTGCATGCATGGATATGCTATTCGTTATCTGGGTTAGGCAGGCAGTGGACCTAAAGCAGAAAAAACATTAAAAACGATATATTGCAATTGTTTTTACTAATATCGTGAGTAATATCGATATCGAGGTATTCAACAACGTTATCGAATATCGAAGGTTTTCCTTATATCGCCCATGTAGTGTACATTATTAGCGCAGAAGGGGTGATGTCTTTGTGGCGGTTATCTTTGTGTGTATGCCACCTCCCTCACTGCGGAGGATGTTATTGCATAACGCTGTTGCCATGACGACATATCCCTGCTCTCCCTCCTCCTCCCTTGGATCATCTCTCCGTCTGTCACCATGGTGACCCTGGCACTGCGGCTGCTCCACACACACACACACACACACACACACACACACACA
>NC_137830.1:38795684-38983801 GCF_963921795.1 Nannobrachium achirus
AGCTGCCTGTTATTGGTTATTGCTTGGTGCAAAATGTTCACCTCTTCAAATAACGGCATGGTTTCTTCCTTGGTTGTTGTTTTAGATAAGCTGCATAGTAGGCTAAATCAGAACAGAGCCTCTTGTCTTTCCCCTACAATGTTTCCCTCTCAGCTGTCCTACCGTCTGTCTCTCCTACACTGTCTCCCTCTCAGCTGTCCTACCGTCTGTCTCTCCTACACTGTCTCCCTCTCAGCTGTCCTAACGTCTGTCCCTCCTATAGACCAATTACTTTGTCTTTACAAACATTGAGACTGAACAATGAAACGGCTCCCCAAACCTGTTGTCTTGGGGAGCGCTGGTTTCGGTTCATTCAACCTCCTCTTGAGTGTTGGCTAGTGCGGTTCCGCCCTAGAGACATACAGTACATACGGTATTGCGCGCCGAGAATAGCGGACATACAAGCTCACATCGCGCCACTGCTGTGACCGTTGTGACCGTTGTGAGCTTGGAGGTCTGCTATTCTCAGCCGTTCTCTGCACACGACACCTTCGTGGGGCCGAGCATAAATTAGGCTTAATGAGCTGCAGCTGCTCGAGCAAGATCAGGCTCTGGTGCAGTGATCATGAGGAGCGCTCCCTCAGTTCTAATGACAGAGAATGATTCAACAACTGTTTTGAATCGCTATTATTGTTTACAATCAACAGAAACCAAGGATAACGTATTGCAAGAGTGAGCGATCACAGTAAAAATCCTAAGCATTCTTCCTCCACACTGGGAGAAAAACAGCATCTGAAAGTTTGATGGAATGCAGTGGGGTTCATTTGGTGCCCACCTGCACCTGCACGCGCATACAGGTTCTTATCGGTGTGACGTTGTCTGTACGGTCTCCTTCCCAGCTGTCCTACCTTCTGTCTCCTATACGGTCTCAGTCTCAGCTGTTCTACCCATAGACATAAAAAGGTAGACGCCTCCTTCGGATGTGGGGCATCCGTCTTGGTTGATAGGCAACTTTTCCACGACTGTATGGCTCCAGGTGTGGACGCTTCCGTGTGTGTCACAGAAGGGGATGTTTGGTTGAATTGAAGTCCCGGAAAACATGCGCTGCGATTGGTCAGTAGTTTTTTTTGAGTGGCAGTCTGCCCTCGACACTTCCGCATTTCTGCCTATCAAGTTTGACGGGTCGCTCCAATGAACTGCAGCGGCGGACGAGGTATCTAGCTTTTTATATCTGTGGTTCTACCGCCCTGCCATCTTTCACTGTCTGCTTCTCAGCTCTATACTGTTTGTCTCACTAAAGCAAGACAAACAAAACACACAGTCAAACATTGGCACGCTGTTCAGACGCCACCTGCTGATGGTGATAGGCAATTACCACTATTTGTTTGTCCTTAGTAATGTCATCATTAGAGTAGTAGAGTTTGTATATTAGGTATTTGGCAGTCACCCCTTTCCTCTGATATCCACACCAGCTTTAAGCACTTTGTGTCTACAGCACAATGCATTGTTACATCAGACTCTGGGCTGTATTTTGATTGTTTTAAGTACCAGCTCTTATGCCTTAACTTAAAGGCCTGTCCATACTGTCTCCGACCACCAAACGTTTTGTTGGAGAGTTCCGACTTTCTGACGTGCAGCTTTCCGAACTCTAATTCGGGGTAGTGCTTTTCAGAAGATGCAAGTGTCGTCATTTTGTAGTTGAACGGTACCTTTCCGACGAAAAGGCCGGGGGTCAGAGACAGTATGGACAGGCCTTCAAGTTAAGGCATAAGAGCTGGTATAAGACAATCAAAATAGAGCCCTATGTGTCATGGCAAAATGCCAAAGAATGCAACCGTGTGGTACAAGTGTCAGTTCCTAGAATAGATCAATGATGGTACAAGGAACCCAGAGTAATTAAGGAGTATTATGGAATCAGGGATTGACCCTGTCTATGAAGGATATAAAGATAAGAGACTACCAGGCTATATACTCTATAGCCTTAGTGCTACTGCTGCTATTGACCGTGCCCAGTTTATGAGCTGTTTTCAAACTGGCCCCATCTGTTAAGGTGTTTTAGAAGAGCACAGGGATGTCACACCGAATTCTGGGCCCTGGGTACAAAGATTTACTCTCATTTTGTGCTTTAACTATTGAAAAATAGCAGATATACAGAAGGGCCGCGCTGCAAGCTTGTACATCAGCTATTTTTGAAAAATCTTGAACATTTGTGCAAGTCGTTGAATATTTCAAATCCTTCTAAGGTTAAAAAAAGAAAAAAGAAAACCTATGTTCCTATGTCAGTGGTTCTCAAACCTTTTCATGTGAAGGACACCCAAAATGATATGTATTTGGCCACAGACCACCATCTCAAAATATTTAGTTTCAGGGACCACCCCAGAAGCAACATTTTAGTTACTAATGTTCGCTTAAAAAATACATTCAAAGATTTGCACACGTTTTTATGACTTTTCAAAAATAGCAGATCTACAAGCTCGCAGCGCGGCACTGCTTCTACCGCACACGCGCACTCACACACACACACACACAAAGAAATGCAACACATGTGCGCACGCACACACACACATGCACAAGCACAAAAATACATGCCCCCCCCCTCTCTCTCTCTCTGGTATTGGTTGAGTCATTAAAAGATAAGAGCCTCTATAGCAGATCATTTACTGATAAGCTCGATCGTGATTGGCCAGTGTGTCAATATTGGTGCAGCCAGGCCAATCAGACCCCAATGTACTGCAGCCACACTCCAGCCACTTCAACGTCCCTCTTAATGTTCTTTAAGTTATTCTACTTCACTTGTAAACAAGCCTTTGAATAGAATGTGACTCATGAGTTAAAACAAACACTTTATTGCATGTTATGAGGTTCATTACAGGAACTTGTCTCACCGTAGTCTAGTTATAGAGCAGGGGTGCCCAAAAGGTAGACCGTGATCTACCAGTAGATCACCAAGGGTGAGCAGGTAGACCACATGACATGCCTCTAAAAATATATAATTAAAATATAAAAAATAAAAAATGTCAATATGACATCAAGAAGGGCCTGTCAGCTCCCTTCATGACAAAACCTACCACTTCCATACAGAATGGGATGAAGACATTTGCCCCAGTATTTCCCATTTATTTCCCCCTTACAGTAAGTGTGTTTGTCTAAAATGTAACGCCAGTGCTGCTATTCCAAAGCCTCCCTCAGGCCCTCAGAAAACATTTTGGATGGGTAGATCATGTTGAGCTAGTAATTTTAAAAGTAGATCTCACGTCAAAAAAGTGTGGGCACCCCTGCTATAGAGGGTATGCGCATGCATAAAGTCAATGGCAAATCGAGTGGCAAATCGAGTGGCAAAGTGAGTTTAACGTTGTTTAACTTCGTTTAATGCAATCAGATAGGACTTTTCTGTTTGGATGTATGGACTGTGAAGGCCAGAAAGTAGTTTTTTGACACTCAGTAGGTGTTCCTGCATAACTTCCGTGTATGATGATGATGTCACGTGCATACCCTATATTGTTAATCCTAACGACACACAAAGCAAAGTACACACACACACACACATGAACGCACACACACACACACACACACACACACACACACACACACACACACACACACACACCACAAAATACTTCAAAGTGGCTTTTGTAATCACGCTGGCTTCACACAAAAAAACAGCGTTACTTGAAACATTGTTAAAATCTCAGTCTGGTTCTCTATCAAAGGTATCCATGTTTTATCCTGACAAATCTTGTTCAACCAACACACGCACACGCACATGTACTGTACGCACGCACGCACGCACACACACACACACACACACACACACACACACACACACACACACACACACACACACACGCACACACACACCGCAGATGCACACACACAGCCCTAGGTAACAAAGGAGGAAGTGACCCTTGGCACAGGAAACCATGGTGCTACAGGAGTTTTATAAACACAGATAATTCACACACCAAACACACCAAGTCACAATAACAAGCCATGCCTGTGTTTGAATGAGTAGGTGTGTGAATTCTGTACTGTATTTTATGTGGGCCTGCTACAGGAGATAGTTTATTACCAGTGGGGTAAAGTACATTTACTTAAGTACTGTACTTAAGTACAATTTTGAGGTATTTGTACTTAACTTGAGTATTTCCAATTTCCTATACTTTTACTTCTACTCCACTGTATCTCAGAGGCAAATAGACGATCTACAACGACACATTGTGAGCTTTCAACCTGGTGGCCTTATTTTGAACATTATTGGCGAAACCTTTACAAAATGTTCAAAATAATAATAGAAATTAAAATAACCGGCTCATGTAGAAGATCACAACGCATTGCGCAGCGGGCGCATTGTTTGCTTGTTGATTGACACATTTTGCCACTTTAGTGTGACGCTGTCATATGATGTAGTATATTTCTTCTGTTAAACACTTTGTGACTGTGCTCTTACAAGTTGCTATACAAATAGTTATTCTAACATAGGGTATTCATTTATGGGTGGAGGGTGGGTACTAAACAAATATAGTTTCTGCCCGACAGCAATGATATGGTTGGTGCAATGGCTGAGCCTACACAGTCACCCTAGTAGCTCAGTTTACTCAAACCCTTTAAAATAAACACGTTTGTATGAAGAGTCATTGGAGTGTGAGTTTTCTTCTTTAAATGTGGAATGTAGAATAACATGGGGCTTATTTTGTGTCTATAATGTGCAGCAAATAGAGCAAATCTTTGACTGAGATATTTTATTGAAAGCAACACGTACCTTTGGAGATAAAATTGTATCTCGATTGCCGTCCCAAATGTTTTCTGTCAGATATATTTGATTGCACAATAAAGGCACAAACTAACCCCCTCATAGGATAGTTACTCAGAGCAGATGTCCAAGCTTCCTGGCTAGAAACATGATGTGTACTAGATCAGTGGTTCTATAGATCAATGGTTCCCAAACTTTTTAGCCTGTGACCAAAAGAGAAAATAGACGTTTGCCTGGGACCCAAACTAGTGAAAACAGCAGATCTACAAGCTGGTAGTTCGGCTATTTTCACTACTTCTCTACATTTGTTTTCTAATTCATGGAATTTCTTGGATTTTTCTTTTATGTATTAATGAAATTACTTTGAAAAATCATTGCATTTTTTTTTATTCATGAAAATCTTGGATAATGTTTTTAGAAAATGTTTTGAAATAATAATAATGATAACAAAAAGGAGGAAACAAAAAGGAACCCATGAAAATGTGTGTCGGCGACCCACAAATGGGTCCCGACCCAGTGCTTGGGAACCAGTGTACTAGATGTACCTCATAGAAACGGGTGTAATGGACCATTCACCTCCTACTGTAGATACTGCATGATGTGTGTGTGTGTGTTAGTGTGTGTGTGTGTGTGCGCGGCTGCGCGCATATGTGTGTTTGAGGGCGTAACACGCACGAGTAGCCCCCCCATACTGCTGTGCAGTTACTATAGTAACTGTATACTGTATCTTTCTCTCCATCTATCTCTCTCTCTAGCTGTCTCTCTGTCTGTCTCTCTCTCTCTCTCTTTGCCAGTCTAACTCTTGTGTCTCTCTCTCTCTTCAGGGGTTGAGAAATAAACCAAAGAAGACGGGTCACGTCAAATCAGACCTCATAGATGTGGACCTGGTTAGAGGTGGGTAAACTTGTGTGGGTGTGTCTTTTCCCCCATGTATCACCACTTGTGTTCTCACTTCTTGTCTGATCTTCAGCGCTTATAATGTCCTCGTGCCGTGGTGTAAAGCAAATAAGAAAATTTACTTAAGTACAATTTTGAGGTATTTGTATTTTACTTGAGTATTTCCAATTTCCAACACTTTTACTTCTACCCCACTACATCTCAGAGGCAAATATTATACTTTTACTCCACTACATTTATTTGAAAACTTTAGTTACTTTGCAGGTATAAATTATAATATTATAAAACGTACATGAACCACTTTAGCCCTATTTTATACCTTGGATATTTAATTTTTTTCTAGATTGATATTGCTATATATTGATGTAAATGTAAATTGTTCCCCCCCCCCCCTCCGTGTGCGTCCAGGCTCAGCGTTTGCCAAGGCCAAGCCGGAGAGTCCCTGGACGTCTCTGACCAGGAAGGGCATCGTCAGGGTGGTGCTGTTCCCTTTCTTCTACAGATGGTGGATCCAGGTGACCTCTAGGACCATCTTCCTGCTGCTGCTTACCCTCTATCTGCTGCAAGGTAGGGAGCTCATCGGTTAAAAAAAAAAAAAGAAGAGAAATCGCACGTCTTTTCTGTGTGAAATGTCTTTAGTGTTGAGAGCACAGTATGTGCCGGTTTGGTTTTCTTCTGTCACACACACACACACACACACACACACACACACACACACACACACACACACACACACACACACACACACACACACACACACACACACACACACACACACACACACACACACACACACACACACACACACACACACACAGACACGCACGCACGCGCGCACGCGCGCGCAAGGAGCGCGCAAGGAGCGCAATCCGTGCGGGTTGCGACCAAAGTTGACGTCCCCCCAGTCACTACGTCAGACCCCAGGCTAGGCTCGCGATGCAGAAGGGAGGGTGAAGGGAAACCTCTTGTGTCAAGCGCATTTCTGCAGACGGCAGTAGTAGCAGGCGATGCATAAATACAAAAATAAACCCTTCTTTGGTATTTTATGAAAATGTTGCTACACTAAAAACTCAATTTTCGCTACAATCAATAAACAGATAACAAAGCCTATCCTTAGCAAATACCATTATTTTGTCATTTGCATTGTTTTTTACGATTTTAATACCATTATTTTGCATTGTGTTGTACAAGTTTTTCTTCTTCTTTTTTTGCATAGTAGTGTGATTTAGTGTGATTCTATGTTAGTAAAAAAAAGAACAAAAGCTTTTTTGAGGTATCCTTTTAGTTGACCGTGTAGGCTACCAGTGAAGTGTACTGTCACGAAACTTTAAGGGGGCGTCAACTTTGGTCGCAACCCTTACAGATTGTGCTCCTCGCGGCCTCGCCACACACACACACACACACACACACACACACACACACACACACACACACACACACACACACACACACACACACACCAGGTGCTCTATTCTCATCATGTTGACATTTTTCCAGCTCTGAAAAAAGCAAACTCATTCTGTCTCTCTCTCTTTCTATCCTCCCTCTTATCTCTCTCCACTCCCCCCTCTTTCTCTATCACCATTGCTCTCTCTCTCTCACCCCATAGTTGCAGCTGCAGGGCTGTACGTCTCCCTCCCAGTGCATCATGGGATACCAGCCACCGAGGTGTTCGGAGCCATCTGGCTCATGTTGCTGCTGGGGACGGTTCACTGTCAGATCGTCTCCACACGGACCCCCAAACCTACTTCCAGTAGCGGGGGCAAAAGACGCAGGTAACGGCGGGAAGGGTCCATTTGTTTACACTTGTACACTCTTCGGGGTTAAATGACTGACTGTGTATCTGAAGTTGTAAACACCACCTAATTAGACCTTTCTACACGACACATCACTAAAACAAACATTCAAATACTAAGATGCTCAATTAATATATTGTTGCATTAATAGTTTCAGCCCCAGTTATAAGAAAAGGCTGCGTACTGAATTGTTTATAAATGGTGTCTGTCCGACATAATGCACACAGCCTTAAAACATCTCTCTAAAGGCCCATTCCCACTGGGCCAGATAAACAGATAAAACATATCTGTCTCCATTCAAGTGGATGGTAAGATAGAGATTAAAAATATCTGTGACAGATATTTCTTATCTTTATCTGGCCCAGTGGGAATGGGCTTTAACTCTTCAGTTTACATATATTTGTTCATCCTGACTGTACATTGTCTCCCTCTCCTGTCGGATGAAGGTAATTGCAACAATGTCCAAACTACAATTGTCAACCAAGTAGTCCTAACTCAGTAGTTCTCAAACCTTTTCATGTCAAGGACCCCCAAATTGATATATATTTGGCCACGGTTCCCGAATCTAGAAAAGGTCCTGATGTATCCGAATTCAACGTTGTTCTTTGTCCGTGGTTCTCGTGTGGTGTGTGTGATCATGTCTACATGTGTTTACGTTTGATTGTTAAGCCATTTAGACGCGGGAACACAAATCCGTGTCACTTTAGATTTGAACCACTTTAACCATTATTTTATGCTTTGACTATTACAAAAAATAGCAGATCTACAAGCTTGTAGCGTGGCACCGAGTGCCGCGCTGCGACTTGTAGTTCTGCTTTTTTTTATATGTATTGGGCCCCTGTCTCAAAATATTATGTATCAGGGACTCCCTAGAAGCAAATATTTGAGTTACAAAGGCAAAAAAGTTTAAGATTTAAAAGAAATAGTAGATCTAAAAGCTCGCAGCACGGCTGTGAGCTTTTATATCTGCATTTCTTTTAATAGTTAAAGCATAAACTAATGGTAAAAGTGGTTCAAATCTTAAGTGACCCAGATTTGCGTTCCCTGTCTAAATTGCTTTTAAGGACCCCAGTTTGAAGTGTCCCAATCTGAAAGCTTCTGCCCCCTGCTTGGTCTGAGGGCTAAAAAACATGCTAAGCTGTCAAGACAATTCATCCCTGCTGCAAAACTCACTCACTCACTCACTCACACACACACACACACACACACACACACACACACACACACACACACACACACACACACACACACACAAAGTGGCGTCAGTTCAGAAAAAGCTAAGGTATGGCAACATGACTGGTGTCTTGCACGCGCGCGAGCAACAGGCATGATACATTTATTTTACATTTTATTTTACATTAGTACATTTTATCCCCCCCCCCCCCCCCCCCCCGTTTCTACGGTTACTTGGGCTGGATATGGCAGCCTGGAACGGTTGTTCAAGTGAGTGCAGCTAAACTTGACATGTTAGTAAACGTGCCAAAATTAACAATAATGCACCTGTGCAGCTGACCTGCGGAACCTGGGAATATACCATTTTGTCAAGATGGGGAGAATAAAAGTGTGGAGAATATAATTATAATACCTTGTTAAAGTGACCATTTTGTAAAATTTTGCATTTGTAGTTATTTTACTGTAGCCTAATTTAACAACATAATAACCAGCACAGATAGACAAAGAGACATTCATGGATTTATATTTAAAAGTAACTTTTATTTTCCCCCCTGGACCCAGGGTATGGCACCTGGGTATGGCACCCTGCCATACCCAATTGACGCCCCTGCACACACAAACACACATACTCTAAAGACGAGGAACGAAAAGGCAGTGATGCGGAAAGAGAGACACACAGCTTCTTATAGTACTGTCTTGAGTTTTCAGAACTTCCGTGGCATTCTGTCTCTTTTTCTTCTCGTCCTTCCATCACTCCAGTCAACTGAAAACAGTGAAGGGGAAAAATACAGAAAGCCTCGATCGGCTCTCTTCCATCACTGCTTCAAAAGCCCAATCTATGCTTTGTCGTGTGCCGGCGTCGCTTTTTTGAAAATAACAGGTTTTCCAGCGAAGCGCCACGTTTACCATTTGAGAATCACTCGGAAATCTGTTATTTTTGATGAGCGACACCAGTGTGTCATGAAGCATAAATTAGGCTTTAAGTCTCTCTCCACTTTTTTTTTCTCCCCCACCTCTTCTTCTCTTTCTTCTGTGGTTGAAGGAGGTTGAGGAAGGCATCTCAGATGGATGTGCATAGGGAAGGCGATGGTTCTAGCACTACCGATAACACACAGGAGGGGGCGCCACACTCACACTCAGCCGGCCCCTCATACAGCCTGACTACTCTCTTCCAAGATTTCTGGCATGGTTTCTGTAAAGCTGGGTGTGTATTTCACTTTTCCTGCCTATGGAAAATAGCGTCGACAGTGAAACAGGGTTGGCCTCAGACCAGTTTGAAATTATATTTCCGGTTTGAAATTGGCTGCTATTAAAGTGTGGTAAAAACAAAATTGTGGTAAAAAAAAAGAACTTAACCATTTTTGAGTGGAATACTGGAACATTGTTTCCTGAATCAGACTTTGATCCGAGGGAATTGAAAGTGATTTTGAGCTCAACCCTGATTCAAAGCTAGTCTGCTTCAAACCACGGAGGTATGGTGCTTTCAAGTGATGACGTGTCATAGTTTTCTTTGAGTCTGGGATACGTCACAATGGGGCCAGACGACTAGTTCATGTTCATATGCTTTATTGGTTGGATAATTAAAAGAAAGATGGCGGTAATTGATTAGCTATCTGCCATACTGTATGTACAGCTTTTCATATTCAGCAGCTATGAGTCTGCTTGCTGATTTCTATCTGAGTCAGAAGAAGAAAATTATATGACACCACCAAAACGACTTGTATTTATTCATTTCCAATGAACCAGCTCATTTTCTGTTCCAGCAAAGCCATGTAACTTGTGTTGGTGTTGGTGTTCCTGTTACAGTCTCTTATGATTGGCAGAACTGTGACTATATCACAACATGGCCAATTTGTGTTGCATCTAGGGGTGGGCGATATGGTGATAAATATCGTTGAAACGATACAATGTCTCCACGATATGCCATTTCAGAGATATCGTATATATCGTGATACAATGTGGGAGCCTTATAAAAAATCCTGTTGAATTGTTAAAACAGAGATTCATTGCAGAATTCATTTTAAACCTGCATTTTTGTCTAAATCAGTAGTTCTCAAACTTTACAATGGCAAGGTCTCTCCTTAACTCTGACAGTTTATAAATGAAACCAAATGGACCCGTAAGGGTCCATTTGGTTTCATTTGTATACTGTTAGAGTTACATTCTTGTAATGGTCAATTTAGACCTCCCAAAAGGAACCCAGCGAGTCCCTGGACCCCACTTTGAGGACCACTGGTCTAAATGGTCTGTTACTCCTTTTTCTTTTAGTTTTTGTTACCTTGCCAGTGGTTATAATGTTAAGTAACTTAAATAACCATCAAAACCAACGTGAAAATGAAAGATTGTGTATCGGGATACAGCTTGGAAAAATATCTTAATAATGTATTTTTCCATATCGCCCACCCCTAGTTGCATCCTGAATTGTAATTTAACAACTTGTTTATAATTTCATAATATACTGTAACAAGGTGTTCATATGGCACTTCCTGGTTGGAAATGTGCATTCACCGTACAGAATATGGAACTCCACTTGAAAGCACTATCATCTCTATGCTTCCAATGCTGCAACATCCCTCCCTTCTCCACTGCTCAGTAACTTACATCCTTTTGGAGGGTGAAGATGTAATCTGTATTTTAGCAAGTCAGATCTAGGACATTTTGTCCTTTTGAATGAACACTAATTTACATACTTTTTAGTGCCCATTTTGTGTAATTTTAAATGCTAATTCAGTTAAAAAATTGTTTTAATTCAATTGTAATGTTATAGTTTGTCTTTTTAAACTAAAAACGTAAGACTAGATCTTCACACGTTTGGCATCCCATTTCCTATGAAACGGAGGGATTTTGCAGAGGGTACCTCTTCGATAATCTCGTTCGATCATCCATTCGCCAGTGCTCAATCATGGCTCCATCACTAATGTTTTGTCTTGGCATTGTATCCATGTCATTCATCCATGGAGGAATGAAGCCATTGGTCTGAATGTCCCTCCGGAGTTGTGTCTTGTAGGGATGGGACGATACGCGACCTTTATCTTTATCGTGATAAAAAACACTCGTATCGGGGAGATTTAATTTATGGTGATATCGTCCTCCGTCATGCACTGGGATCAATTCACCTTTTATTTGCTGAGCTGCATATCCGGTACCACTTAAACCGTCTATTGGTAAAACATACTTATAATATACGTACTTGATACAGTCTTCTTTTCTCTCTTTGCCAAAAAATGTCCGGTCTACAAGCTCACAATGCGTTGCGTTGTGTTGTGAGCTTGTAGATATGGAAGTTTTTGGCAAATGTCCCGCCCAGGGATAATGGATGTTGGGGATATATTGATTATCACTATAATATCGTAAATTGCGATGTCTTTGGTCACAATAATCGTGACATGAAATGTCCATATCGTCCCATCCCTAGTGTCTTGTTGAATGCAGCCCCGGTTAGTCCTGTTTCCTTGCATGTGCGGATCTTAACCTAACCTGGTGACGCACACGGACGTTTAGTCACTCTCTCCTCCACTCTTGTATCTCTCCGTCTGTCTCTCTCTATCATCCCCCCTCCCCCTCCCCCCGTGTCTTTCTCTCCTCCAGATCTAAGAAGTCCAAACTGTCCATCGACAAGGCGACGGAGACGGACAACGGCTACGTGTCTCTGGACGGCAGGGTGACCAACCGGAGCAGCGAGGAGGGCCTGCAGCTTCACCACGACAAGGGCTGCGATTCGCTGGTCCGAGCCGACGACGCCTGCTGGAACTCCCTCGCCGCCGCTGCCCCGCACGCGCACTCGCACGCGCACTCGCACTCGCACGCTCACACGCACACGTCGTCCCGTGGCACCGGGATGATCCTGCCTCCTGGGAGTAAGGTAAGAGAGAGTCACGCCAAAACACATGCACACTAGGGCATTCACCAAATATTCGAATATCAAAGTCACTATTCGACGTTGTTCACCTAAATCGAATATTCGCTTTTTTTTTGCTTTTTTTTTTATTGTTTTCTCTTTAAAAAATATATCGTTTATAAAGCTGGTGGATGAATTTGTTAATGCTCTTTACCAAGGCTTCTCAAACCTTTTTTGGCCGTGACCCCCAAAATAAACATAATTTGAACTGGGGACCCCCACCCTGACAAGTACTTGGAATTGTAGGTATTAATGTGACTCGGTTCCACAGATAAATATTGTGAAAATAGCAGATCTACATGCTCACAACGCCTCGCAACGTGAGCATGTAGATCGGCTATTTTCACAATGTTCGCCTCTTGCTTACTTAATATTTGCCAGTTTGGCCAGTCCTGTCGAATATTCGACTATTCGAATACTTTGAGGTCGAAAATTTCGAAATCTAAAAATCACTATTCGTGAATGCCCTAACTCACACAACTACGTAATGATTACACACATAACGACACATACGCGCACACATGCACGCGCACAACTACGTACACTACAGTACGTATATTTGTAATGACTCATACACTGTACATGTACATGTCACATAACCATACACACAACAGTAGCAATACATACATGTACACCACGCACACACTGCAACATGACCCAAACTGGATGAGGTTACACATCTCAGCTAAATAGCTTTCTCTGCTCTACGTTTGGCTAAACCAGTTTTCCACATTTGTGTGTGTGTGTGTGTGTGTGTGTGTGTGTGTGTGTGTGTGTGTGTGTGTGTGTGTGTGTGTGTGTGTGTGTGTGTGTGTGTGTGTGTGTGTGTGTGTGTGTGTGTGTGTGTGTGTGTGTGTGTGTGTGTGTGTGTGTGTGTGTGCGTGTGTGTGCGCGTGCGCGCGTCAGGAGCCTGCATCGGATGAAGCGTCCAGTGAGGAGGATCCAGAGGCTTCCTACAGCGCCATCCGCAGGGCAGACTGCACACTACGCAACCGCAAGAATGCACACAACTACAAGAAACACTATGCTGTGGAGGTAGGCTCACACACACACACACACACACACACACACACACACACACACACACACACACACACACACACACACACACACACAGTCACTTATGGAATGTTTTCTTTGCTTGCTATTTATTATGTCCATGAATTAGATACAGAGGGCTTCCAATGTAAAAAAGACCGTAAAAGGACTTATTTGAGATGTTCCTTTTAGGCAGGGTGTTTAACTGTACTTGTACTGTACTACATTTCAATTGTATTGACTATACTTGTACTGTTCTCCATTTGTCTAATAAAATAATCAATCAATCAATCAATCAAAACATACAGTTGTAACTCAAGTCCAGTTCTCTAAGACCAGAGGTGGTTAAAATAAGTAAACAATTTCTACTATTTCTGCTTCCTCTGTCTCACTTCAGTTTAAGTTAATTTGAAAAACAATAACCACATATTACAAATTGTACTGGTTAACACAGTTCAAGGATAAAACGCTATAAAGTCCAGAAATTATTTCGACTGTGGTCCTCAAAATGGTCATCTTATTCTACTCCCACCTCTCTCTGTCTCTCTCCCTCCCTCTCTCTCTCTCTCTCTCTCTCTCTCTCTCTCTCTCTCTTCTCTGCAGGAGGTTCCTAAGTCAGGTACCAGCTGTAGTTCTCGCTGTTCCAGTCTGAGGACTCAGGACTCAGAGAGTACGCGTCACGAGTCAGAGACAGAAGACCTGCTGTGGGAAGACTTCCTCCACTGTGCCGAGTGTCGCTCCTCCTGCACCTCCGAGACAGGTAACAATACAAAACACTAACTCACATGCACTTAACAATACAATAGATTAACTCACATGCATTTAACAATACAATAGATTAACTCACATGCACTTAACAATACAATAGATTAACTCACATGCACTTAACAATACAATAGATTAACTCACATGCACTTAATACAATAGATTGACCCACTTGCACTTAGGTTGCACTCTGCTGCATCTTTTCTTGCATTTTGGAAATCAGAAATTCCGCAAAGAAATACATTTTTCAGGTCAAGGAGAGAGAGATTGCAAGGCGTTGTGAGCATTTAGATCTGCTATTTTCACAATAGAACCGTGTTATACAAAATGTACTTCCTCAACTCTTACTGCTCGTGAGGGTGGGGGGGTCCCCAGTTAAAACATGATTATTTTGGGGGTCACGGCCTAAAAAGGTAATCATGACTGGTGTTTTAACCCAAATGAATGCTGTCCACAGAGGGGGAGGGGGGAGCTGCACCGGTCTGCCCCCCCACCAAGAAGGAGTACCGAGATGACCCCTTCTATCAGGTCTGTATACGCACGCACGCGCGCACACACACACACACACACACACACACACACACACACACACACACACACACACACACACACACTGAAACACTTCCTCTCTTGTGCAACATGTTCTTGTTTTAATGTTTTGTGTGCGTGTGCGTGTGCGTGTGGGTGTTGGTGTGTGCGTGTACAGGGTCATGTGTGGCTCCACAGCACCAACCCTGGTCTGGAGAGGGTGAGCGCTATCGTCTGGGAAGGAAACGAGTGCAAGAAGGCTGACATGTCTGTGCTGGAGATCAGTGGCATGATTATGAACAGAGTGAGTGGATGGACAGACAGACAGACAGACAGACAGACAGACAGACAGACAGACAGACAGACAGACATGGAGGGAGGAACAGGGCTGTTACGATTATGACATTTTACATGACGATCGTCACTCAAATAATTGCGATTAACGATTTAATTGTGTTTTTGTCGTTGACAATCACATTTCTGTTTGGCTTTTAGGCTTTGAAGTTGCACATGGCAAATATGACACATAACCTAAATATACAAAGAACATTGACTGTGGAAATAGCCGATCTGCAAGCTCACAACGTGTCGCATCGACATACCAGAGCTTGTAGATCTGCCATTTCCACTATTTTTTGAAAACGTTGGAAACAACATGGAAACAATTATGATGATTATGTCAAATAATTGCGATTAGACGATTATGTAATAATTGTGACAGGCCTAGGGAGGAATGACATTGGGAACCCTAATCCCAAACCTAACCTGGGAAGGAATATGAGGAGCTCCATAAACTCATCATTAATCTCTCTCTCTCCCCAGGTTAATCTCTATACTCCTGGTATCGGTTATCAGATGTTTGGGAACGTGGTTTCACTCTCTCTTGGCCTGACACCCTTCGCTTACAGGTAAACACACCAGCCGCTCTCCTGTCATAAGGATGTGAACAATATGTCTACTCAACAATCTACTTTTGACTTTTGCGTTTTCCATAATTGATGGCCTATTCAAATCTTTCTGAAAATGCTTTCCAAAATGTCCAATTAACCCATTTAGACCAGGAACGCATTATTGCGTATTATTAATTTATGCTTTAACTATTAAAAAATAAACTATTACTACAATTAAATATACTAAAAGAAATAGCAGATCTATCTATCTATCTATCTGATGTAACGAATAAAGCATATCATGAAAACCTTGATTCTTCAGGCTAGCTCAGTACCACGACACGGATCAGCTGACCACACTCTCGGCCGGTGAGGTGCTGTCTGTGGCGTTCGGGGGCGAGCCCAGCTCGGACGCCACGGTGATGACCATGGTGACGCTGAGCTTCCTGGTACGAGTATGTCTCATCTGGCTGTTCTTCTTCCTGCTGAGCGTGGCAGAGAGGACATACAAACAGGTGAGGACGTCCGTGTGCATGGCTTGAGTGCACATATGCATATATGGGTGTGCTTGAGAGTGATTTAGACTCTAAATCAAGGGTCTTCAACAGGGGAGTCCTCCAAATCTTTGTGTGATAGAAACTTTTTTCTTGTTTTTTTATATTAACCACTTGAATCCTAGCATCCATATTCGGAGAACTTTAGCCAAAAATAGCAGATCTACAAGCTCACAACGCCTCGCAGATCTGCTATTTTCAGCAAAGAGGTTTGGTGTAGACTGGGTGAAAAAGAATGTCAAGTTTATTAAGTATTTTGACGGTTCAAATGGTTAAATATCTGGAAACACAAATTGACATAAATCCAAAATACACTGATGATTATGCTGTCAAACAATGAAACTATATGGAATCTATGAAAATTTTGTGGGGGTCCCTGCTTCATCTCTCTCTCAACTAAGGGGTCCTTGGCCTGAAAACATTGGAAGACCCCTGCTCTAAATCATCAATTTTAGAGTACTTCAAGAAGACCCCATAATCATAATGATCCATTTTTTAACATATTAACATATTTAACCGTTTGCGTTGTGTCTCTGACTGTACATATGTGTGTTTCTCTTTGTGTGTGTGTTTCAGAGGTTGCTGTTTGCCAAGCTCTTTGGTCACCTGACCTCTGCCCGTAGAGCCAGGAAGTCGGAGGTTCCTCACTTTAGGCTGAAGAAAGTTCAAAACATCAAGATGTGGCTTTCACTGCGATCCTACCTCAAGGTGCACTCGGTTGCTCTCATGCTAAATTACATTTACAGTACAAATAGTTGTAGTTAAAGTGAGTTTATAAACTCATTCTCTGCCAGGTATTAATTCATTAATTAATTCATCCGCCCTCTGCCAGCGTCTTTCATTGATTTTACCTTATTTTGAAGTCAAACGGAAGTCACGACTTGACCATGATGTACAGTAAAATGCACACTGTTTATTGTAGCATCCAATGATCATCTCCTCTTTCACCGGGAAGAAAGAAAAATTGTAACCGCTTTTGACGATTATATAAAACAATGAAAAGAAAAGACTAATTGACGCGTTGATCGAGTCAATGGCGGCCAAGCACGGAAACTCTATTAACTTGTTATAGGCGTCAATGGCGGCAAAGGTGTTTAAACTGCGTGATAAACGTTTTGCTGGACACATTTGTAGTTGAACGACTTGTTGTTTGACTTCCTGTGTGTGTTTGTGTCCTACAGAGACGAGGTCCTCAGCGCTCGGTGGATGTCATCGTGTCGTCTGCCTTCCTCCTCACTCTGTCCGTGGTCTTCATCTGCTGTGCACAGGTATCTGTGAGTGGACTCGTACTGCTACTGTGTCTTTGTGAGAAAACATTTGTCCTCGCGAGGATTGTGAGGACATTTTGCTGGCCCTCTTTTCAAGGAGTTGTGTTAGGACTAAAACATTGAGGCCCTGTCAAGACGCTTGCATCAAGAACAAGTAGACACACTGGCGGCAGATATTAATTAAGTGACGTGAGAGAATCAAGAGAGAGTGTGCACACCTAAGTGAACAGCACGAATGCACGTGTGCAAGCATGTTTTACAGTACTTCTCTCATTACATTCTGATCAGTGCGGTTCAAATTATTAATAAATAGTTTGTTTTGTTCCATTTGATATCCTTCTCCTATCACAGCAGCTCACATATCTTGCTGCTGTGTTTGCACATTATTATATTATATATATATATCATTGGTCATGTTTTCAAACTCTCCTTGGGTGGTTATAATCTGTGGGAAGTATGTGTCTAGGGCAGTCACAATTATTACATAATCGTCTAATCACAATTATTTGACATAATTGCAATTTTGTCATAATCGCCATAATCGTTTACAGGTTGAAAAATGTTCATATTTTCAAAATTTTCAAAAATAGTGGAAATAGCAGATCTACAAGCTCACAACGCGTCGCGATGCGGCGCGTTGTGAGCTTGTAGATCGGCTATTTCCACTATCAATGTTCTTTTTCAAGTATAAAGTTGTCAAATATGCAAGTCATTTCTTTGTTTATTTATGTTATGTGTCATACTGTCATACTATGTGCAACTTCAAAGCCTACACGCCAAACAGGAATGTAATCGTCAACGGCAGAAACACTGTTAAATCGTTAATCTCAATTATTTGAGTGACAATTAATCGTCATGTAAAATGTCACAATCGTCACAGCCCTATACGTGTCTCTGACGTCTTGGTACTCTCTCTCTCTCTCTCTCTCTCTCTCTCTCTCTCTCTCTCTCTCTCTCTCTCTCTCTCTCTCTGTAGTTGCTTCATGTTCATGAGACGTTCCTTTCCAGTCACTATAACTGGGAGCTGTTGATCTGGTGCTCCAGCCTGTCTCTGTTCCTGCTGCGATTCGTCACCCTGGGATCTGAGACCAGCAAGAAGTACAGCAACACGTCTATCCTGTTGACAGAGCAGGTGCACTGCGCGCACGCACACACACACACACACACACACACACACACACACACACACACACACACACACACACACACACACTAGAGATGGAACGATATGAAAATGTCATGTCACGATTATTGTGTGCGATTTACAATATTATCACGATAATCAAAATATCCCCAACATCTCCACTATTTTGGGGCGAAACATTTGCCAAAAATAGCAGATCTACAAGCTCACAACGCCTCACGTTGCGATGCGTTGAGAGCTTTGCTAGAGATCGAAAAAAGGACTATCAAATACGTGATTTCCAGGTCCGTTTGACCGATTATAGAGGGTTTAAATGGTACGTACCGCACATGCAGCTCGGCAAATAAAAGGTGAATTGATCCCAGTGCATGACGGACAATAATAATAAACACACACTCGCATACAGTTCCACAACAGTTTTGAGCAGTAATGTGTTTTTCAGAATGTAATTTAGAATACATTTTCATCGATTGTTTTGTGTCTCAGATCAACTTGTATCTAAAAATGGAGAAGAAACCAAACAAGAAAGAGGAGCTGAATTTGGTGAACAACGTCTTAAAACTGGCTACTAAACTACTGAAGGTACAGTGCATGCCTCTCTGACGGTTTGTCTGTTAGTTTGTCTGTCTGTCTGAATGATACTGTATTTAGACATGAGCCTAATTTTACACAGAATTGCTAGCAAACATGCCACGTTTTTACACTTGAAAATCTGTTGTTTTCGGCAAGCAACTCTGCCATATGATGACGCATTAGACGTTGGTCGTGGACACATTTTTATGGGCCACTTTATTTTTCTGTTTCCTTTTAATTATTATTATTACAAATATTTTCAAAAAACATTTCCAAAAGAGCAAAGAAATGTTGTAGATCTGCTGTTTTCACTAGTTTGTGTCCCGGGCAAACATCTAATCTCTCTTTTGGGTCTTGAGCTAAAACATTTGTGAACCACTGCATTAGACTGCCCTCAATCTGGTAAGTGCCAGTGGTCTAATCTCTCTTTCTCCCCGTCTCTCCGTAGGAGTTGGACGCTCCGTTCAGACTGTATGGTCTGACGATGAACCCTCTGTTATACAACATCACCCAGGTGGTCATTCTGTCTGCCGTGTCTGGAGTCATATCAGACCTGCTGGGATTCAACCTCAAGGTCAGTAACATTCAGGGGGTCACAAGGGGGGGGAAAAGTGGGACTGAGTTACTAGGGCCCAAGGTGGAGGGGCCTTAATTATTTTTGTACTTTAGCTATTGAAAAATAGCAGATCTCCAAGCTCACAGTGCAGCACTGAGTGCTGCGTGCAAATGTGTGCAAATCCTTGAATATATACATTTTTTTAAGCGAACATTTGTAATTCAAATTTTGCTTCTGGGGGGTTCCCTGGAACTAAATATTTAGAGATGGGGGTCCGTGGCCACTGGCCAAATACATATCATTTTGGGAGTCCTTGACATAGAAACAGTTTTTTCAAAAAACCTTAGAAGGATTTGAAATATTCAAAGACTTGCACAAATTTTCATGATTTTTCACAAATAGCAGATCTATAAGCTCACAGAGCTTGTATATCTGCTATTTTTCAATAGTTAAAGCACACAATAATGTGTAATAATGCGTTCCCAGTCTTAATGGGTTAACCCCCCCCCCCCCCCCCCCCCATGAAGAACATTCATTGTACCCAGGCCCCAGAATTGCTCGTGCAGAGAGCACTTCCGCCGTGTGAATTTCCCCGGAAGTTGTCTTTTTGTCACAGTGCGGTGTTCCTGCAAACGTATTCTCTGCTGAAATAAATAAATCTGTTCTTCTTCACCCGCTCCTTCGGTTGCGCTCGCAATAAACGATATCCAAACACATGGATTCTGACAAAGTTACCCCGACGAAACCTATTAAGAAAGAGTTAAGGGCTACGATCTATTTTGGTCTGTTTCGCTGATTTAATTGAACTGAGTTGGTTGTGCGCGCGTGTGAGAGAGAGAGAAGACAGAGTCATATAAGGACCAATTAACGGCCAATTAAACATTTCATCGGTCAATGAGAGGAAGCCTGTACCTCCGTATAAAGTATATTGTTTGTATTTCTAACATTTCATTTCACAGTTTCGTCATATCATGTATGTGTAAAAATGATTATTATTACTCCCTAAGGTCAAGTAGCGACTGCAGGGGGTACCAGCTAATTTGACTATTTACCAAAAGATTTTAAAAATTTGCAAAAAAGAAACACGTCAACATATATACATATGCATTGAGACATGGTGGGGGTGGACATTAATTGACGATAAATATTGCGTGCAGGCGAGCATAATTGCATGTAAACTTACAAGCAAAGGCTCTTCAAAGCACACGTGAGAAGGAAAAGGGCAGAGGAGATCTGTACACTTTGAGACACTCAGCCAAACTGATCAGAGTTTCAGGTGTGCTGGACATCAATTGAGCTGATCTACCACAACTGAACTGATTACAGGTCTAGTTACAGCAAGCGCCTGTAGGAGTTGTAAAAGAGCATAGTGTGTGGGTGTGACAGGCAAGAGTAACAGCTTAGAGCAGGGGTGCCCAACCTTTTTTGAACCAAGGTCTACTTTAAAATTTGCCACCTAGCTGAGGTCTACCAGCCCAAAATGTACCGTAACACCCATTCAATATACACGTGAAAAACAGAAAATATTAATAGGGATTATAACAGTGTACTCACTGTACTGTACTGTACTCATACTGTATAGTAGGAATTGTAATTGAATGGAACGATTGCAACTTCTCACATTGGGCATACAGACAGCATGACCATTTATTGCACACTCTGCATACACACTGACAACACTCACACAAAACATGTGGATTATGTCAAAAGTCACTGATAGTTCTCTTTTCTTTATATATTTTTTTTTTTCTTTTTCTTTTTTATAGTTTTTTTTTTCTTTTTCTTTTTTTTGTCCTTTATTCCATGTCAGTCTCTTCCTTAGTGGGAAACCTGGCACTGGGAAGAGGAGGCTAGCTTGTCAAAGTCAGGGTCGTATGAGCTGAGTGCAAGTTTTAGGCAGGCCACAAGGTGCTCATCTGTCATTGTGGATCTGTACTTTGACTTGATGAACTTCATGTGAGAAAAAGCAGACTCACACAGGTAGGTTGATCCAAATAAAGCAGTTATGATCATGGCACATCTCCTGAGGTTAGGATACTTTTCAGGCATCAATAGCTCCCAGAACTCTCCCTTAGTCCCTAGCTGTGTTGCCCTGGATTTAATTTCGATGTCATTTTGAAGTTTGATGATCTCGTCCTCCACAGCAGAGCTGTCCAGGTTACACAGTGAGGCCACTTTGGGTGTGATGTCGTCCACATCCACATTTCCAAATGGAAAACACATGTAGCTTGCAACAGGTTCTATAGCTGCAAAGTCTGTGAAGCGCCTATCAAACTCTGATATGATGCTTTCAACTTGCTCCGCATAACGTGTGCTATCAGGCTGTGCGTTGTCCCCAGCCTGACGTTGAACTTCAGCTTGCATGTGAGGAAAGTTGCGCAGGTCACTGCGCCGCAGCCGTCTTGCCCACATTTCCATTCTGCTTTTAAACCCGTTCACTGAGCTGATCATGTTTATCACACATTTATTCTTTCCCTGCAATTCTAAATTCAGGTCATTTAGCCCGCCAGTGAGATCGGTTAAAAATGCCAAATCCAAAAGCCATGTGTTGTCCTCTAGCTGTGTATATTCCACATGTTTACCAAGCTTGAGAAACTCTTTAATTTCAGGCAGCAACTCGCTGAATCTGTCAAGAAATTTACCTCTGCTCAGCCGCCTGTTGCCCTCCTAATCCATCCTTCAGCTTCTGTAATTGTGTCTTTCGTAGGGCTGTTTTGGGGGGGAATTCTTCCTCGTACTTCAAGTTCTTGTGCGTCGCATAGTGGCGCTCCAAATTGCCTTTTTTCGGCAGAGCCACGCTTTGCCTGCAGATCAAACAGATTGGTTTTTCTTTGAAATAAACAAAAAAGTAATCCTCCTCCCATTCTTTGTGGAAATGGTACGTTTTGGGTCTCTTGGCCTGCGCTTGTGCCATTTTTGTGTTTCTCAAAAACAGCTGTCTTCCTTATCGCTCGGACACAACAACTACTTCCCACAACAAAAAGCATGCACCGGGCGGTGACCTGTGAGTGACCCTGTGATCGACCAATGATAGCTCTCAATTCTTAATTTATTCACGTGCAGTAGCCCCCCCCCCCCCCCTCCCTCCCCGATGTACAAACAACATGATGGAATCAATGCATAGTGAAC
This sequence comes from Nannobrachium achirus, assembly GCF_963921795.1. NCBI lineage: Eukaryota > Metazoa > Chordata > Actinopteri > Myctophiformes > Myctophidae > Nannobrachium > Nannobrachium achirus. Next base: position 38,818,623 of record NC_137830.1, read on the forward strand.
TTGTAGAGAGCTTGTAGATCTGCTATTTTCGGTACAGTACAGACACACACACTACTACACGTTGAGTTGAGTTCAGTCAACATCATCCACTCGCTCGGAGTCGTTTCACTGAAACGCCCGATATATGTCCTCCCCCCCGAATTAATAAATTATTTATTTGAAATCATCTCGCGGTCCACTGGTAACCAGCCCGCGATCTACCGGTCGACCGCGATCGACTGGTTGGGCACCCCTGGCTTAGAGTAACACAGTGTGACAGGCAAGGGTAACAGCTTAGCGTGACACAACTGCTGCAGGTTTTCGCACTAAACTGCTCCCTGCAGTCGCAATAAAATAATAATTTATTAAATGTGTGTTTGTTCTTTTTCAACAGCTGTGGAAGATCAAATCATGACAATGAACTGAAGACTGACCTGCCTTCTCTCAACATGGAGAACTGATTAACTGGCTGGTTTCCCAACTATCTGATGGGAAGTCAGGGTGGCTGGTTGGTTATTGACTGACTGACTGACTGACTGACTGACTGACTGACTGGATACTGACTGACTGACTATTTAGATGGCTGACCGGTGGACGGACGGACTGACTGACTGACTGACTCATAAGTTAGTCTTGACGTATCAGAGTGTTTTGACTTTCAATGTTCTCACTTTGTGCAATTCACAACTTATTTATTGCCCACTCAGTGTTCTAAACTAGGTTTTATTTCATTCTAGTTTGTTTCATATTTTAATGTAGGAGACAAAAGCATACTATCTGTTCACTGTTTAAGTGTTATTGTTGTTGTTGTTATTATTGTTGTTGTTATTATTATTATTATTATTATTATTGTAAGTGATCAGGCACGTTGGGGTCAATTCAGTTTTTATTTTGAAATCTTGTGATGTCACAATTTTAGCCCACATACAAATACTGAGTGGATTCACACACGCGCGCACGTGTGTGTGTGTGTGTGTGTGTGTGTGTGTGTGTGTTTGTTCTGTTTTTTTTTTTTTAAGATTTGTTTTTGGGCTTTTTTATGCCTTTATTTGATAGGACAGTAGGCTGACAGGAAATGGGGAGAGAGATGGGGAATGACATGTGGCAAAGGTCGTCCGGATCGGGAATCGAACCGGCGACGCCAGCAGGCATCATAGCCTAGTATGTGGTGTGCGCCTTGACCACCAGGCCAGCGGGCGCCCCTGTTTGTTCTGTTTTTAAAAATAGGCCCCTCTCACTAATTTCGCAAGCCCATTACAGTGTCACATCACTTCTAAGATCATGTGTATTTCATTTTGAGGGGATTGATCCCCCGAAAATTGGTTAATTGTGCGCATTCCCTGTGTGTCAAAGTGGAAATGCTTTTGACGTGGCGTTGAATCATGTGATTCAAATTTGTGGTTGATTAGACGTTTTGTAATTCTTATGTAAAATAAGCCCCTCCCACTAACTTTGAAAGCCATTTACGTACAAACGTTATGATGCGTATTCATCACATGGGTACAGACATCATGTGTACCACTTTTAGCTATTCTAAATATGGGTACAGACATCATGTGTACCACTTTTAGCTATTCTAAATATGGGTACAGACATCATGTGTACCACTTTTAGCTATTCTAAATATGGGTACAGACATCATGTGTACCACTTTTAGCTATTCTAAATATGGGTACAGACATCATGTGTACCACTTTTAGCTATTCTAAATGGTGGAGTCAGGCTGAAGCGTTAAGTGGGCTACAAACCTCTACTTTTAGAGAGAAAAATACTTGAATAGGACCCTATTCCCATTCGTGTCAATGGGAAATTTTAGTTCACTACATTTATATAAATTAAACTATATAACATATTGCTTAGCAAACGATTCCTGGTGAAGCCAGTCCATTTGACATATGAGTGTAACTTCATATGTCACACACACACACACACGTATGTGTGCTGCCAAAACTGTCGGGAGGAGTAGCGCGGCAAACTTTAGTTTATCTATCATGGAATACCCTAGGGACAACCACACCAACTAAAAACTATGACAAAATATACTGACAATGTTGTCAACAAAGAACAGACCAAAATGTTAGGGAGGGACAGCATCTAGGTTGAACTACCCAGAAGAAAACAGAGAACTAGCAGGCACAACAAGGATAACTGAGGATTAGCTCAATGACGATGAAGAAAAGAAAGAACTGACTGTCAAATTTCTCTTATGATGTGAAGGACAAGACTCTTTGTAAATCAAGCGAAAATCTCAGGGAAAACGTTTAATCTGCAGACAAGTCATTCCAAATTGCATTCATGTAGAAAAGTTATTGTAGCAGGTACTGTAAGCCAGTGTGTTTTACGCTTCACTTGAAATACAACACAAGCTAAAGAAACCACCACTGAACCTGTGATGATCAGAGAAGTGAATGACCCAGAGTTTCTGATCTTAGTTAGTGTAAATTAAAAGCTTGATTGACTTGCTGGATGAATGTAAAGTTACTGTGTCCTCAGATTGAAACAACCATGTACTCAAAAAAGAATGTACTTTCAAGAATCATTTAATTAATTAATTCTAATTTTGCTGTAAAAAATTCACCCCGCAATACGACACATTAGCATCACGTCCAAACTGCCTCACGCTAAGGAAACAGGAGATAGGCTCCTGGCTTACTGTATGGGTGGCTTGACTCAGGAACAGTTGGTTCCCAAGGCTACTTATTACTTACTTGCAAGAAGCCCTAAATTGGATTGTGCAAATTGTGCTCGCGTCTCAAGAAGATATGGGGAGTATTGTGTCATGATCCAAGTAATAAAACAAATGTATTGGCCAAAACGTGCCCACCATGAGGCCGATAAGAACATAAAATGTTTGATGATCGAGCGTTTTACAAGATTAGTTGTAAAACACAGACAGACAAATGTAATATTCGCCTCTTGGCCTTTTGGGAGATAATTATGGGATTGTATATACATTAGATTGATTATACACAGATGTATGGGATTGGTCGAGATTATCTCAACACAGACCGGTTTCACCCAGTCGGTTATCAAGTATCTGAACTGGAATACAAAGTATGTTCAGATGACATTACTGCTTTCTCCAGATCTCTGGTCCTTGGGCCACCGACTACTGCTACTGCTAGAACAGGGGTCTTCAACAGGGGGTCCTGGACCCCTAGGGGGTCCCCAGAGTTACTACAGGGGGTCCTCCAAATCTTTGAGTGATAGAAACTTTTTTTTTCTCCTTTTTTATATCAACCACTTGAACCCTAGCGTCCATATTCTGAGAACTTTAGCCAGATCTACAAGCTCACAACGCCTCGCCGCTGCGAAGCGTTGTGAGCTTGTAGATCGGCTATTTTTGGCCAAGAGCTTTGGTGTAGAGGGGGAAAAGAGCAGACTAAGTAGAGTGAAAGGTCAAGTGTAATAAGTATTGACAGTTCAAGTGGTTAAATATCTGAAAACACAAATTGACTTGAATCCAAAATACACTGATGATTGTGCTGTCAAACAATGAAACTATTTGGAAGCTACAGGTTGTGGGGGTCCCTGCTTCATCTCTCTCTCAACTAAGGGGTCCTTGGCCTGAAAATGTTGACCCCTGTGCTAGAAAGAAAACCCGCAGTAATCTGGGTCCCCAGGACTGGAATTGAGACCTCTGTAGACCTCAATGTATACCAGAACCAGTGAAAAGTGAATTGACCCCAGCTCTGAGCTGTGCAGTTTGAACACGTTGGAACATGTATAATAAAGATATGCACTTTATAAACACAGGACAAAAAAACTGTTACGTTGCGTTACAATTTTAAAATGTCATTTTTTTTGCTGTTGACAGGTGACCGATTTCTTTCTGTTCACGACGTGGTCTGTGTAATCTGTTGAAATTTAAGCTCCAAACAGAAAACTCAAAAACAAACTCATAAATCCAGCATATTATTCTGTGTGAAGTAATGATCATATTAAACAAGATTATTTTACGTTCATACAAATGTGATATTTGTATGATTTCAATGCTGACGTAAATGGTTGCTTCAGTTGGTAAGTTAAGCATTTTTTTTAAATGCTGACTTGCAAACATTGAAATGTTTTTCAGTTTGTGAAGACCAAAGTGCTCTCTTTTCTTTTCTGTCCTTGCTAGAAATGTATTACTGCAAGTGCTTTAAAAGTTAGTTTTTTTTCTTTGCCCTTCGGAAATGCTTTAAAATTGTTTTGTTTGTTGTTGCTATATATATATATATATATATAAATTCATTGTACTTTTGTTTTACTCATTTGTGTAGGTGGTTCCTTAAGCTCAGTTGAGATGAGAGAGAAACCAATTTATATAAAAGGTTGTGTTTTGATTCTATTTTCAACAATATTTAGGAGGCTGTTTTTTTTTTTTGTTGTTGTGAGCTGGTCTGTCCACAAGATTACATTTTTTATAAGAAAGATAAAAAATAAATGGATGTTGACTTGTACTGACTCATGTTGTTAAACAGCAGCAAATTATTTCACTGCGAGTTTCCAGGTATTTCACTTTAAAACTCTTCTATAAATAGCAACTGTATAGAAGAGTTTTAAAATGAAATGGCACTCTCTCTATTAATAGTACTAGCCCTTACCCGTTCAAAGATATGAGCTCCATAATGATGTGCAGTGTGTGGGTTATGGGATGTGCACTGTGCATACAGTATATGAGGGATGGAAAGTAACTTTAACTGGTGCTTGCATGATAATATGTAGGAGCATCAATGTAAGGAACCCGTTTCGTTTAATGGCTACAGAGATACTGTCCCCCCCCCCCAGCCCGCCCGCCCGCACACACACACACACACACACACACACACACACACAGAGCTGGTTAAACATTTTGCCTCAAGCTAGATGCTGCGCCTCATGCTAGATGCAGAATAGATAGTAGATGCACCATAAAAATGCTAATATACAGCATACGATTTGTGAAAGTGACAAACGGGCTTCACAGTTATGTCAGGTGTGTTCATATGCTAATGGTGATGCGATTTCAGATCAATTGCTCCAGCCACTGAGGAGAAACGCTGTGACAGACAGACACTCACTCACTCACTCACTCACTCACTCACTCAGACATTCGCAAAATTATGGTATAGATAGAGAGAGTGCCATGTTAAAAATGCAGGCATTTATAGTAGGATAGATGACATGATATTGCTGACACCAGACATACTGATATAAAAGGGGACAGACCCCCAATCCGACGCCCCCCTCCCAGGGGTGGGTGGATGGATGGATGGGTGGATGGATATTTAGATAGATAATATGCAGTGGTGGAAAAAAGTAGGCCTACTTGCAACACATTTTGAGCTTGTAGATCTGCTATCAAATGGCCAAAATGTAGGGCTGAAGTTTTGTTTTCTCTAGTAGTTTTGTAATAGTTGTAGATGTAGTGTAGATGTAGTGGAGTAGAGGTATACGCACTGGGAATTGGAAATACTCAAGTAAAAAACAAATACTTAACAATTGTAGGCCAAAAGTAGGCCTAAAGTATGGCGGATTACAATAAGTGTTTAACTATTGCATGGCAGGCACACTTAACTAAATCTGTCTGGAGCCACAAATATAATATTTGAGCCTTAAAGTCAACACTGGCTATTAAAGGAGTAGTTCACCCCCAACATGACTTATTTTCTATTGATTACTCACACCATGGAGACTTGAGTTCAATAATATTTTTAGTTTTTTGTCGCATTCCTAAGACAATAATTTGATTGCCCGATCACGTGATCGGATCGGCCGCCGATATGGTCATTTTTATAAGATCGGAGATCGGGAAAAAAAATATAGATTTTAATATTTTCTGGGAGTAGTGAAAGTTACAGGTAAGGTGAATGTGATATGAAACGAAAGCTTACAGCTGTATAATAATCACAGTAATCCTTAATCATTTTCAATCATATTCAAGGGCTTTTGGAGAAATGAGACAGACACAGAGCCCTGCAGAGGGGAGGTGATTGTGTCAGACTCTGTGTCCAGCTGGCAGCTGATGCCAATAAGTAGTAATGGCCCCTTGTTAATGGATCAAAGGAAGGCAATTATGTCTCTCTGCACTGTCAACTAGCTGCTACAGATGCATACTTTTCAAGCAGACTGGTTAATTGGTTCTTAACTTATTTTGTTTCAACTTTAAAAATGGCCAATGTTTTACCAGTTTTTATATAGTTTGTTGATTATTTTTGATGCTGTAATGGTCTATTTTTTTTTTTTTTTTTAGGTATTAAACAGGTTTTAAAAGTCCTTAAATCGTGACTTCACTGCCAAATTTCAAAGGCCACACCAAAGGTCCGCTGCACAATGCTTGAGAAACACTGCACTAGTAGACCTATATCACTATACACTACTCATAAGCTTTGTTTTTAATTTGTTGATTCAGTGCTGCACTAAGTGATAGAATGAATAGAATTTGTTTTCTTAATGCCTTACCAAAAGATCGGATCGGGAAAGATCGGGATCGAATCGGAAGCAATAATATTTGATCTGTATCGGATCGGGAGCAAAAAAAACGTGATCGGGGCATCCCTAATTACAATAAATGTACCCGGATGGGGACCCGAATTCATTTGGGTCCCCAAAAATAGAGAACTTTTGCCAAAAAATAGCAGATCTACGAGCTCACAACGCCTCGCACTGCGAAGCGTTGTGAGCTTGTAGATCGGCTATTTGCGGCAAAAAAGGTTTGGTATAGAGGGGAAAAATAGCAGACTAATAGGCCTACAGAGTAAAAGGTAAAGTTTATGTAGTATTGGCGGCCGGTTCAAGTGGTTAAATATCTGAAAACACAAATTAACATGAATCCAAAACAAGGTTCAGGTTCAGGTTTATAAACTGATGCTTGTGCTGTCAAACGATGAAACAATGGAATCTATGAACAGGTTGCTTCATCTCTCAGCTAAGGGGTCCCTGCTTCATCTCTCTCTCAGCTAAGGGGTCCCTGCTTCGTCTCTCTCTCAGCTAAGGGGTCCCTGCTTCGTCTCTCTCAGCTAAGAGGTCCCTGCTTATAATAATAATCATATTTCAACTGGGGACCCCCCACCCTGACACACTCTTGGAATTGTAGGAGTTGGCTTTACATTAGTTTGAATCCATCTGTTCCATTGTGAAAATAGCAGATCTACATGCTCACTGCCAGCCGTTGTGAGCATGTAGATCTGCTATTTTCACATTTTCTGGCACTAATATTTGACATGTTGTCCAATGTTTGACCAGAGGTACTAAAAAGGTCTTAAAAAGTCCTTAATTTGTCACTTTAAACACGCAGATACCCTGTATACACTTATACTGTGTGTTGGTCCGTTTACCACCTGGGGGTCCCGACCCACAGGTTGAGAACCACAGAAATACTACAACACCAAGTCTACCTCACCAGATACAACCTCTACCAGATACAACACTAAATTACAGTAGAACGACGTATTTACAGACATAAACATAGGCTATACGTCCTAGTCCAGCCAAGCACACGGATGGACTGAATTTATCGAAATAACTGTTTTCTCTACCAGGGGTACGTGTCACACCAAATTCTGGGCCCTGGGTACAAGGGTTCACTGCGGGCCCCCCATGAATGTTCTTCATAGGGGGAACGCATTATTACGCATCGTTTTGCGCTTTAACTATTGAAAAAAATAGCAGATATACAAGCTCACAGCGCGGCACTTGGTGCTTGAAGATCTGCCATTTTTGAAAAATCTTGACAATTTAGAATATTTGAATATTTCAAATCCTTCTCAAACTGTTTCATATGAAGGACCCCCCCAAAATGATATGTATTTGGCCACAGACCCCCATCTCAAAATATTTAGCAAATATTTGAGTTACAAATGTTCGCTTAAAAAAACACATTCAAAGATTTGCACAAATATTCACGACTTTTCAAAAATAGCAGATCTACAAGTTAACTGTGAGCTTGTATATCAGCTATTTTTCAATAGCTAAAGTATATAAAATAATTAAGGCCCCTCCACCTTGGGCAGATGTTTAATGTATATTACATCTGGATAACTCAGCCCCTGTTCTCTACTCAGCTTGTTAGAGTGTTATCTCTCCTTCACATTGCTGTGTGACCCCTGGAACCCTACTTTTTTTCCGACAAATGCAATCCTAGATTTTTCAAAGTGCGATAACTCGGAAACCAATAGGTTTTAAGCGCCTGTCTCTTAGTATGTTGTATAGCTCTTCGAGACGAACGCGTGGATATGAAATTCTTTTTTTTTTCAGATTGTCTTCAAAACCCCCAAAATTACATAAGACTATAGTAAGGCGTCAAAACATAGATTTTTTTCAAAGTGCGATAACTCGGAATTCAATAGGTTTTAAGCGCCTGTCTCTTAGTATGTTGTATAGCTCTTCGAGACAAACGCGTGGATATGAAATTAATTCATTTTTTTCAGATTGTCTTCAAAACCCCCAAAATTACATAAGACTATAGTAAGGCGTCAAAACATAGATTTTAAGTCTGTAATTTCCGATAGTGCCTATCTTTTGGTATGTTGTATAGCTCGTCGAGACGAACGTGTGGATGTGTGACACATTGCTGTGCGACCCCTGGAACCCTACTTTTTTTTCGACAAATGCAATCCTAGATTTTTCAAAGTGCGATAACTCGGAAACCAATAGGTTTTAAGCGCCTGTCTCCTCGTATGTTGTATAGCTCTTCGAGATGAACGCGTGGATATGAAATTAATTCATTTTTTTCAGATTGTCTTCAAAACCCCCAAAATAACATAAGACTATAGTACGGCGTCAAAACATAGATTTTAAGTCTTAAATTTCCGATAGTGCCTATCTTTTGGTATGTTGTATAGCTCGTCGAGACGAACGTGTGGATGTGTGACACATTGCTGTGCGACCCCTGGAACCCTACTTTTTTTCGACAAATGCAATCCTAGATTTTTCAAAGTGCGATAACTCGGAAACCAATAGGTTTTAAGCGCCTGTCTCTTAGTATGTTGTATAGCTCTTCGAGACGATCGCGTGGATATGAAATTCTTTTCTTTTTTTCAGATTGTCTTCAAAACCCCCAAAATTACATAAGACTATAGTAAGGCGTCAAAACATAGATTTTTTTCAAAGTGCGATAACTCGGAAACCAATAGGTTTTAAGCGCCTGTCTCCTCGTATGTTGTATAGCTCTTCGAGACGAACGCGTGGATATGAAATTAATTCATTTTTTTCAGATTGTCTTCAAAACCCCCAAAATTACATAAGACTATAGTAAGGCGTCAAAACGTAGATTTTAAGTCTGTAATTTCCGATAGTGCCTATCTTTTGGTATGTTGTATAGCTCGTCGAGACGAACGTGTGGATGTGTGACACATTGCTGTGCGACCCCTGGAACCCTACTTTTTTTCGACAAATGCAATCCTAGATTTTTCAAAGTGCGATAACTCGGAAACCAATAGGTGTTAAGCGCCTGTCTCCTCGTGTGTTGTATAGCTCTTCGAGACAAACGCGTGGATATGAAATTAATTATTTTTTTTCAGATTGTCTTCAAAACCCCCAAAATTACATAAGACTATAGTAAGGCGTCAAAACATAGATTTTAAGTCTGTAATTTCCGATAGTGCCTATCTTTTGGTATGTTGTATAGCTCGTCGAGACGGACGTGTGGATGTGTGACACATTGCTGTGCGACCCCTGGAACCCTACTTTTTTTCGACAAATGCAATCCTAGATTTTTCAAAGTGCGATAACTCGGAAACCAATAGGTTTTAAGCGCCTGTCTCTTAGTATGTTGTATAGCTCTTCGAGACGATCGCGTGGATATGAAATTCTTTTCTTTTTTTCAGATTGTCTTCAAAACCCCCAAAATTACATAAGACTATAGTAAGGCGTCAAAACATAGATTTTTTTCAAAGTGCGATAACTCGGAAACCAATAGGTTTTAAGCGCCTGTCTCCTCGTATGTTGTATAGCTCTTCGAGACGAACGCGTGGATATGAAATTAATTCATTTTTTTCAGATTGTCTTCAAAACCCCCAAAATTACATAAGACTATAGTAAGGCGTCAAAACATAGATTTTAAGTCTGTAATTTCCGATAGTGCCTATCTTTTGGTATGTTGTATAGCTCGTCGAGACGAACGTGTGGATGTGTGACACATTGCTGTGCGACCCCTGGAACCCTACTTTTTTTCGACAAATGCAATCCTAGATTTTTCAAAGTGCGATAACTCGGAAACCAATAGGTGTTAAGCGCCTGTCTCCTCGTGTGTTGTATAGCTCTTCGAGACAAACGCGTGGATATGAAATTAATTATTTTTTTTCAGATTGTCTTCAAAACCCCCAAAATTACATAAGACTATAGTAAGGCGTCAAAACATAGATTTTAAGTCTGTAATTTCCGATAGTGCCTATCTTTTGGTATGTTGTATAGCTCGTCGAGACGGACGTGTGGATGTGTGACACATTGCTGTGCGACCCCTGGAACCCTACTTTTTTTCGACAAATGCAATCCTAGATTTTTCAAAGTGCGATAACTCGGAAACCAATAGGTTTTAAGCGCCTGTCTCTTAGTATGTTGTATAGCTCTTCGAGACGATCGCGTGGATATGAAATTCTTTTATTTTTTTCAGATTGTCTTCAAAACCCCCAAAATTACATAAGACTATAGTAAGGCGTCAAAACATAGATTTTAAGTCTGTAATTTCCGATAGTGCCTATCTTTTGGTATGTTGTATAGCTCGTCGAGACGAACGTGTGGATGTGTGACACATTGCTGTGCGACCCCTGGAACCCTACTTTTTTTTCGACAAATGCAATCCTAGATTTTTCAAAGTGCGATAACTCGGAAACCAATAGGTGTTAAGCGCCTGTCTCCTCGTGTGTTGTATAGCTCTTCGAGACAAACGCGTGGATATGAAATTAATTATTTTTTTTCAGATTGTCTTCAAAACCCCCAAAATTACATAAGACTATAGTAAGGCGTCAAAACATAGATTTTTTTCAAAGTGCGATAACTCGGAAACCAATAGGTTTTAAGCGCCTGTCTCCTCGTATGTTGTATAGCTCTTCGAGACGAACGCGTGGATATGAAATTAATTCATTTTTTTCAGATTGTCTTCAAAACCCCCAAAATTACATAAGACTATAGTAAGGCGTCAAAACATAGATTTTTTTCAAAGTGCGATAACTCGGAATTCAATAGGTGTTAAGCGCCTGTCTCCTCGTGTGTTGTATAGCTCTTCGAGACAAACGCGTGGATATGAAATTAATTATTTTTTTTCAGATTGTCTTCAAAACCCCCAAAATTACATAAGACTATAGTAAGGCGTCAAAACATAGATTTTAAGTCTGTAATTTCCGATAGTGCCTATCTTTTGGTATGTTGTATAGCTCGTCGAGACGGACGTGTGGATGTGTGACACATTGCTGTGCCACCCCTGGAACCCTACTTTTTTTCGACAAATGCAATCCTAGATTTTTCAAAGTGCGATAACTCGGAAACCAATAGGTTTTAAGCGCCTGTCTCTTAGTATGTTGTATAGCTCTTCGAGACGAACGCGTGGATGTGAAATTCTTTTTTTTTTTCAGATTGTCTTCAAAATCCCCAAAATTACATAAGACTATAGTAAGGCGTCAAAACATAGATTTTTTTCAAAGTGCGATAACTCGGAAACCAATAGGTTTTAAGCACCTGTCTCCTCGTATGTTGTATAGCTCTTCGAGACGAACGCGTGGATATGAAATTTTTTTTTTTTTCAGATTGTCTTCAAAACCCCCAAAATTACATAAGACTATAGTAAGGCGTCAAAACATAGATTTTAAGTCTTAAATTTCCGATAGTGCCTATCTTTTGGTATGTTGTATAGCTCGTCGAGACGAACGTGTGGATGTGTGACACATTGCTGTGCGACCCCTGGAACCCTACTTTTTTTCGACAAATGCAATCCTAGATTTTTCAAAGTGCGATAACTCGGAAACCAATAGGTTTTAAGCGCCTGTCTCTTAGTATGTTGTATAGCTCTTCGAGACGAACGCGTGGATATGAAATTCTTTGTTTTTTTCAGATTGTCTTCAAAACCCCCAAAATTACATAAGACTATAGTAAGGCGTCAAAACATAGATTTTAAGTCTGTAATTTCCGATAGTGCCTATCTTTTGGTATGTTGTATAGCTCGTCGAGACGAACGTGTGGATGTGTGACACATTGCTGTGCGACCCCTGGAACCCTACTTTTTTTCGACAAATGCAATCCTAGATCTTTCAAAGTGCGATAACTCGGAAACCAATAGGTGTTAAGCGCCTGTCTCCTCGTGTGTTGTATAGCTCTTCGAGACAAACGCGTGGATATGAAATTAATTATTTTTTTTCAGATTGTCTTCAAAACCCCCAAAATTACATAAGTCTATAGTAAGGCGTCAAAACATAGATTTTAAGCCTTAAATTTCCGATAGTGCCTATCTTTTGGTATGTTGTATAGCTCGTCGAGACGAACGTGTGGATGTGTGACACATTGCTGTGCGACCCCTGGAACCCTACTTTTTTTCGACAAATGCAATCCTAGATTTTTCAAAGTGCGATAACTCGGAAACCAATAGGTGTTAAGCGCCTGTCTCCTCTGAAGTAGAAATATTTATAGAGTAACAAATGTGTGTATATACTTGTTTTCCTTCGATTCAATCTCATTGAATGAACGGTCAACCAGCCTTCAAAGTGCACATGCTAATTCAACTCAACTGTCAATCTAACAGCTGAGATCCATGGACTGTGACTTCTACTCCTACTCTGTGTCAGCATAAAACCTGTACTAAGTGATGCCTTATTATATACTGTATGGTACTTAGTATAGATGTTTAGATTCTCTCTCCATCTAGGGAGAGCACCATGGTGTATAAGAGGTGTCCCATATGACACTTCAGGAGGTCTTCTGCCCAACAGGGCAAAGCTCTGGCCGGGAGGCCAGAGCTCTCTGATGCTGTGTATGCTGTTTCTCTGTTGCTGAAATCTTCAATAAATGTTTGACTTCACCCTGACTGGATATTAATATTTTTCTATAACATTTTGGCGAGCCAGCTAGGAGCAATATTTCATCTTTCACCATAGATGGATACTTGCTCAAAAGAACCTGGGGGTGAAGGAAGTTTTTGGGAAAGGACATTTTTGGAAAGCAGACCCAGAGAAAGCCACCACCACCATGAAGGACAAAGAGGAGATCACTACAGAAGCAACTTGCAAGCTATGCAAACTCAACAAGAACTGACTTTCATCAAGTCTACAAGAATGGAACCTCGCGGATCGATTTTTCCTGTGAAGACAGCTCCAACATCATGGACAGAGGGAAGCTTTGCTAACAAGGAAAGCAAGCCTACCACCAAAGCACACAGATTGACAGCGGAGGTGACGAAATCGACACCACGTCGAACACCAACAGACTTTTGCCACAGTAGGAGGAGACCAAGCCAAGGAGACACATGCTGTGTGGCACATCAGAGAGCCACTGAACTGGACCCCACCAGCCCAGTGGAGATCGCTGAAGCAGAGACATTAACCGCCACATGCCATAAGCCAAATGAAGACGGAGAGAAGAGCCATGAAGACTACAACAACTATATGTTTGATATTAAGCTGAGTAATTTATATAGGAATAACATTTAGGGAAAAAAAATAGGACCACAATTAAGTTCTCTTTTAGACAAAATTATTAGGCATCTAACAAGTCCTATAGATTTGCCTTCTGACGTCAGACAGAGTTACGCAGCAGATGTAAGACGTCATGGGACTTGTTCCTTTTATCTCTGTCATGAATAAGAGCATAATTGTTGTAAAAGGTTTCACCTGAGAAATTCAGGTTAAACAGAATATTAGCTAAAAGTTGATATCTAAAATATGAGTCAACAAGGCATTTGCCACTAATGTGAAAATATTTGGTTTTATGGTCTAAACTCTGCTCTTTCAACATTGAAGAGTGGGCAGCTCCGGGAACGTGGTGACTGTCAAGGAAAACGCTTGAGTCAGACGGGAGTACATGCTGGCTCTTGATTTTGTAAAACAGAGTTTCAAAGTACAAACAAATATAGATTTCACATTTACTAAATTCTAGAAATGTTTCTGTTGAAAACACTTGTACGTGAGGACAAAATTCCATGTGGCAAGATTCCATGTAGCGAATTGCACTATTGCAATTCCACGTGATGCTATGTTTAATTCAGACAACCCTTAAGCAAACCCAAACAAGCAGATCTACTATTCTGTAAGGTATAGCTCAACATGTAATTGTCTGAAATGTCTATTGATTTGGCACTCTATAAATCTCCTGTCATATGTAAATGAATAGATTTTTCATTCACAAAAAAAAAGTGTGGAATGTAGTAGAAATATTTATAGAGTAACAAATGTGTGTATATACTTGTTTTCCTTCGATTCAATCTCATTGAATGAACGGTCAACCAGCCTTCAAAGTGCACATGCTAATTCAACTCAACTGTCAATCTAACAGCTGAGATCCATGGACTGTGACTTCTACTCCTACTCTGTGTCAGCATAAAACCTGTACTAAGTGATGCCTTATTATATACTGTATGGTACTTAGTATAGATGTTTAGATTCTCTCTCCATCTAGGGAGAGCACCATGGTGTATAAGAGGTGTCCCATATGACACTTCAGGAGGTCTTCTGCCCAACAGGGCAAAGCTCTGGCCGGGAGGCCAGAGCTCTCTGATGCTGTGTATGCTGTTTCTCTGTTGCTGAAATCTTCAATAAATGTTTGACTTCACCCTGACTGGATATTAATATTTTTCTATAACACCTCGTATGTTGTATAACTCTTCGAGACAAACGCGTGGATATGAAATTATTATTATTTTTTTTCAGATTGTCTTCAAAACCCCCAAAATTACATAAGACTATATATAGTAAGGCGTCAAAACATAGATTTTAAGTCTTAAATTTCCGATAGCGCCTATCTTTTGGTATGTTGTATAGCTCGTCGAGACGGACATGTGGATGTGTGACACATTGCTGTGCGACCCCTGGAACCCTACTTTTTTTCGACAAATGCAATCCTAGATTTTTCAAAGTGCGATAACTCGGAAACCAATAGGTTTTAAGCGCCTGTCTCTTAGTATGTTGTATAGCAATTCGAGACGAACGCGTGGATGTGAAATTCATTTTTTTTTTTCAGATTGTCTTCAAAATCCCCAAAATGACATAAGACTATATATAGTAAGGCGTCAAAACATAGATTTTTTTCAAAGTGCGATAACTCGGAATTCAATAGGTTTTAAGCGCCTGTCTCCTCGTATGTTGTATAGCTCTTCGAGACGAACGCGTGGATATGAAATTAATTCATTTTTTTCAGATTGTCTTCAAAACCCCCAAAATTACATAAGACTATATAGTAAGGCGTCAAAACATAGATTTTAACTCTTACATTTCCGATAGTGCTTATTCTTTGGTATGTTGTATAGCTCGTCGAGACGAACGTGTGGATGTGTGACACATTGCTGTGCGACCCCTGGAACCCTACTTTTTTTCGACAAATGCAATCCTAGATTTTTCAAAGTGCGATAACTCGGAAACCAATAGGTGTTAAGCGCCTGTCTCCTCGTGTGTTGTATAGCTCTTCGAGACAAACGCGTGGATATGAAATTAATTATTTTTTTTCAGATTGTCTTCAAAACCCCCAAAATTACATAAGACTATAGTAAGGTGTCAAAACATAGATTTTAAGTCTTAAATTTCCGATAGTGCCTATCTTTTGGTATGTTGTATAGCTCGTCGAGACGGACGTGTGGATGTGTGACACATTGCTGTGCGACCCCTGGAACCCTACTTTTTTTCGACAAATGCAATCCTAGATTTTTCAAAGTGCGATAACTCGGAAACCAATAGGTTTTAAGCGCCTGTCTCTTAGTATGTTGTATAGCTCTTCGAGACGAACGCGTGGATATGAAATTCTTTGTTTTTTTCAGATTGTCTTCAAAACCCCCAAAATTACATAAGACTATATAGTAAGGCGTCAAAACATAGATTTTAAGTCTGTAATTTCCGATAGTGCCTATCTTTTGGTATGTTGTATAGCTCGTCGAGACGAACGTGTGGATGTGTGACACATTGCTGTGCGACCCCTGGAACCCTACTTTTTTTCGACAAATGCAATCCTAGATTTTTCAAAGTGCGATAACTCGGAAACCAATAGGTGTTAAGCGCCTGTCTCCTCGTGTGTTGTATAGCTCTTCGAGACAAACGCGTGGATATGAAATTAATTTTTTTTTTTCAGATTGTCTTCAAAACCCCCAAAATTACATAAGACTATAGTAAGGCGTCAAAACATAGATTTTAAGTCTTAAATTTCCGATAGTGCCTATCTTTTGGTATGTTGTATAGCTCGTCGAGACGAACGTGTGGATGTGTGACACATTGCTGTGCGACCCCTGGAACCCTACTTTTTTTCGACAAATGCAATCCTAGATTTTTCAAAGTGCGATAACTCGGAAACCAATAGGTGTTAAGCGCCTGTCTCCTCGTATGTTGTATAACTCTTCGAGACAAACGCGTGGATATGAAATTATTATTTTTTTTTTTCAGATTGTCTTCAAAACCCCCAAAATTACATAAGACTATATATAGTAAGGCGTCAAAACATAGATTTTAAGTCTTAAATTTCCGATAGCGCCTCTCTTTTGGTATGTTGTATAGCTCGTCGAGACGGACGTGTGGATGTGTGACACATTGCTGTGCGACCCCTGGAACCCTACTTTTTTTCGACAAATGCAATCCTAGATCTTTCAAAGTGCGATAACTCGGAAACCAATAGGTTTTAAGCGCCTGTCTCTTAGTATGTTGTATAGCAATTCGAGACGAACGCGTGGATGTGAAATTCATTTTTTTTTTCAGATTGTCTTCAAAATCCCCAAAATGACATAAGACTATATATAGTAAGGCGTCAAAACATAGATTTTTTTCAAAGTGCGATAACTCGGAATTCAATAGGTTTTAAGCGCCTGTCTCCTCGTATGTTGTATAGCTCTTCGCGACGAACGCGTGGATATGAAATTAATTCATTTTTTTCAGATTGTCTTCAAAACCCCCAAAATTACATAAGACTATATAGTAAGGCGTCAAAACATAGATTTTAACTCTTACATTTCCGATAGTGCTTATTCTTTGGTATGTTGTATAGCTCGTCGAGACGAACGTGTGGATGTGTGACACATTGCTGTGCGACCCCTGGAACCCTACTTTTTTTCGACAAATGCAATCCTAGATTTTTCAAAGTGCGATAACTCGGAAACCAATAGGTGTTAAGCGCCTGTCTCCTCGTGTGTTGTATAGCTCTTCGAGACAAACGCGTGGATATGAAATTCTTTGTTTTTTTCAGATTGTCTTCAAAACCCCCAAAATTACATAAGACTATAGTAAGGCGTCAAAACATAGATTTTAAGTCTTAGTACGGAGGATTGAGGTCAGATTTTAGGTGAATCGTTCACTTTTTCATAAAAGCGTGAAATTTGGTACACTTGTACAGTTTGGGGCCCTGAACATTTTCAGATATGGAGCCATCGCAAAAACGCCCCCTGGTGGCCATGGCAGCCATTTTAATTTCCACCATTACCAATTAATGTATTTTGCATCATAACTCCTGAACCAAACATGATAATACAGAATAGGTGATGTCTACACCTATGTTTTGATGGTCAAGGATTTCATTGATATCATGTACAACATCATAAACTGTTCAGGTGAATAGTTAATGGTCAATTCAGTGATGTTGTGAGGTAGTCCCATGGTTTTGTCCAAAAATGATTCACTTTTTCATAAAAGCGTGAAATTTGGTACACTTGTACAGTTTGGGGCCCTGAACATTTTCAGATATGGAGCCATCGCAAAAACGCCCCCTGGTGGCCATTTTAATTTCCACCATTACCAAATTAATGTATTTTGCGTCATAACTCCTGAACCTAACATGATAATACAGAATAGGTATTGTCTACACCTATGTTTTGATGGCCAAGGATTCTATTCATAATGTGTACAACATCATAAACTGTTCATTGGAAAAGTTAATAGTCAATTCAGTGAGGATTGCATGAAATAGATGAGATTATGCGGAATTAAATTTCAAGCATATTTCATGCCATCCCGCTAGCTGGGGCCTAATTTACTGTTATGTTACTTATTAGTGTCCACAATAAGTCTTTCTTTTGGTTGAAGCTTTCAGAAAGGACTCTGCAACTCGCCATGTTCGCTTGGACAATGGCTTCCATCCAACCACTACCTTCTAGCCAGTCCCCCAGTATCTTGAGAGCCGTCATCTCAATATGCAGTCCTCCCGCGACAATCACAAAATGATCTTCTCCTTCTCCATGTGAAAGGGGCCAATTCCACTGTATTTGTTTGGCTAATAGGTCCAAAGTCACAACGGGTTGTACTTGTCCTGGATGTACCCTGTACTGCTTGATTGATAACATTCATTGCATGATGAATCATGGCCACTGATTTTGAGTCATCAGGGAATAGGGGAAGGAGAGCTGAGATGGCAGGGGTGACTTCTGGTTGCAGCTTATTGGCATGAAAGGCTGCCAAGGAGATGTGTTCTGCTGGTTGATTTTTCAGGACACAGGTACTGACCTTAACCCTATTCTTTAAATGTGTGGAGTTAACCCTTGATGTCTGTTCCTCAGGCACACATAGACATCAGAGGGGTCTTGAGCCCCTGCCCTTTTGTTTGTCTGTAAAAAGTGCCCTCTACACACCATGAATGCGTTTTTTCTCTCCCTCGGTCGTCCTCAGACGAGCTTCCATCGGATTCTCCAATCGTTCCGGTTCTCCATACAACCGGCCAGCTCCGAAGAGCTTTCAGCTCCCGCATCCTTCTTCAGGACGTCCACATACGTTAACGCGGAACATCCTCGCGATCGATGCCTGCACGTTGGTTCCCACAGGACCAGCCTGCTGGCCGGGAGCTCCCGATGTCTGTGGCAGTGGCCGGCCAGCTTCATCCTCCTAGCTGCTACCTTTTGCTGAGCCTCGGCAGTTGCCTGTACAGGTCCTTGTTATGGAGAAATGCAAATGTCCTCTTTCCATGCCATACCTGAAGGCAGCATTCAAGAGAATTCAATCTTGTCCAAACTCTCCTGAACTTGAATGCAGCATCTTATGTTGAAAGAATTTCCCTCTCTGTGTAGAAATCTATGCCGTTACACCACATTTCCAGTATTGACTTGATTAGTTCAGTATGGTATCAAGCACCGAAAATAGCTGAGCGGTGTGTCGTCTATTTTCGATGTTTCCACCAAAAGGGCCTTTCAGACATTTCAGCCCCTGCCTCTCTAACATTCTTTGCACATCCCTGCTGTTCCTGGCTCAGTTGATCTAGGTGGCAGGAGTACAGTTTATTTAAAACTAAAGACAGACTTCATTTCTTCATTTGCACCAGCTCAGCAAATTCTATGCTATACATACCATATGATTGGTAACATGTATTTTTTGTGCCGTTTGGCGGGGTTGAAGGGGTTCAGCAGATGATAGATCTTCCCAAAAAAACACTGAGATGAGTCAACCAAAAATAAATACTTATTGTGGACACCATCATAACAGTAAATCAGGATGTGGGATGACATGAAATATGCTTGAAATTGTATTCTGCATAATCTCATCTATTTCATTGCAATACTCACTGTATCACTGAATTGACTAATAAATAACCATTCACCTGAACAGTTTATGATGTTGTACACGCTATCAATGGAATACTTGACCATCAAAACATAGGTGTAGACACACATTCTGTATTATCATGTATGGTTTAGAAATTAGACGCAAAATACATTATTTAGTTATATTTTCAATTTTTTGTAACCCATCTTTTCACCCAGTGCCAATTGCCTAAGCTGTAATCCTGGGCTCTGCTCTCCCTCTGGCCACCAATTGGCGATTTTGCGATGGCTCCATATCTGACAATGTTCATCAAAACATAGGTGTAGACATCACATATTTTGTATTATCATGCTTGGTTCAGGAGTTATGTTGCAAAATACATTAATTGGCAATGGCGGAAATTAAAATGGCCACCATGGCCACCAGGGGGCGTAATTGCGATGGCTCCATATCTGAAAATGTTCAGGGCCCCAAACTGTACAAGTGTAGCAAATTTCACGCTTCTATGAAAAAGTGAAAAATGTTTGGACAAAACCACGGGACTACCTCACAACATCACTGAATTGACTATTAACTATTCACCTGAACATGTTATGATGTTGTACATGATATCAATGGAATCCTTGGCCATCAAAACATAGGTATAGACATCATATATTCTGTATTATCTTGTTCGGTTCAGGAGTTATGATGCAAAATACATTCAATGGTAATGGTGGAAATTAAAATGGCCGCCATGGCCACCAGGGGGCGTTTTTGCGATGGCTCCATATCTGAAAATGTTCATGTCCCCAAACTGTACTAGTGTACCAAATTTCACGCTTTTATGAAAAAGTGAACGATTTAACCCTCAATCCTCCGTACTATCTGTAATTTCCGATAGTGCCTATCTTTTGGTATGTTGTATAGCTCGTCGAGACGAACGTGTGGATGTGTGACACATTGCTGTGCGACCCCTGGAACCCTACTTTTTTTCGACAAATGCAATCCTAGATTTTTCAAAGTGCGATAACTCGGAAACCAATAGGTGTTAAGCGCCTGTCTCCTCGTATGTTGTATAACTCTTCGAGACAAACGCGTGGATATGAAATTATTATTATTTTTTTTTCAGATTGTCTTCAAAACCCCCAAAATTACATAAGACTATATATAGTAAGGCGTCAAAACATAGATTTTAAGTCTTAAATTTCCGATAGCGCCTATCTTTTGGTATGTTGTATAGCTCGTCGAGACGGACGTGTGGATGTGTGACACATTGCTGTGCGACCCCTGGAACCCTACTTTTTTTCGACAAATGCAATCCTAGATTTTTCAAAGTGCGATAACTCGGAAACCAATAGGTTTTAAGCGCCTGTCTCTTAGTATGTTGTATAGCAATTCGAGACGAACGCGTGGATGTGAAATTCATTTTTTTTTTCAGATTGTCTTCAAAATCCCCAAAATGACATAAGACTATATATAGTAAGGCGTCAAAACATAGATTTTTTTCAAAGTGCGATAACTCGGAATTCAATAGGTTTTAAGCGCCTGTCTCCTCGTATGTTGTATAGCTCTTCGAGACGAACGCGTGGATATGAAATTAATTCATTTTTTTCAGATTGTCTTCAAAACCCCCAAAATTACATAAGACTATATAGTAAGGCGTCAAAACATAGATTTTAACTCTTACATTTCCGATAGTGCTTATTCTTTGGTATGTTGTATAGCTCGTCGAGACGAACGTGTGGATGTGTGACACATTGCTGTGCGACCCCTGGAACCCTACTTTTTTTCGACAAATGCAATCCTAGATTTTTCAAAGTGCGATAACTCGGAAACCAATAGGTGTTAAGCGCCTGTCTCCTCGTGTGTTGTATAGCTCTTCGAGACAAACGCGTGGATATGAAATTAATTTTTTTTTTTTCAGATTGTCTTCAAAACCCCCAAAATTACATAAGACTATAGTAAGGCGTCAAAACATAGATTTTTTTCAAAGTGCGATAACTCGGAAACCAATAGGTTTTAAGCGCCTGTCTCCTCGTATGTTGTATAGCTCTTCGAGACGAACGCGTGGATATGAAATTAATTCATTTTTTTCAGATTGTCTTCAAAACCCCCAAAATTACATAAGACTATAGTAAGGCATCAAAACATAGATTTTTTTCAAAGTGCGATAACTCGGAAACCAATAGATTTAAGCGCCTGTCTCCTCGTATGTTGTATAGCTCTTCGAGACGAACGCGTGGATATGAAATTAATTAATTTTT
This sequence comes from Nannobrachium achirus, assembly GCF_963921795.1. Classification (NCBI taxonomy): domain Eukaryota; kingdom Metazoa; phylum Chordata; class Actinopteri; order Myctophiformes; family Myctophidae; genus Nannobrachium; species Nannobrachium achirus. Next base: position 38,840,446 of record NC_137830.1, read on the forward strand.
TTTCAGATTGTCTTCAAAACCCCCAAAATTACATAGATTTTAAGTCTTAAATTTCCGATAGTGCCTATCTTTTGGTATGTTGTATAGCTCGTCGAGACGGACGTGTGGATGTGTGACACATTGCTGTGCGACCCCTGGAACCCTACTTTTTTTCGACAAATGCAATCCTAGATTTTTCAAAGTGCGATAACTCGGAAACCAATAGGTTTTAAGCGCCTGTCTCTTAGTATGTTGTATAGCTCTTCGAGACGAACGCGTGGATGTGAATTTTTTTTTTCTTTTTCAGATTGTCTTCAAAACGCCCAAAATTACATAAGACTATAGTAAGGCGTCAAAACATAGATTTTTTTTCAAAGTGCGATAACTCGGAAACCAATAGGTTTTAAGCGCCTGTCTCCTCGTATGTTGTATAGCTCTTCGAGACGAACGCGTGGATATGAAATTAATTTTTTTTTTTCAGATTGTCTTCAAAACCCCCAAAATTACATAAGACTATAGTAAGGCGTCAAAACATAGATTTTAAGTCTTAAATTTCCGATAGTGCTTATTCTTTGGTATGTTGTATAGCTCGTCGAGACGAACGTGTGGATGTGTGACACATTGCTGTGCGACCCCTGGAACCCTACTTTTTTTCGACAAATGCAATCCTAGATTTTTCAAAGTGCGATAACTCGGAAACCAATAGGTGTTAAGCGCCTGTCTCCTCGTGTGTTGTATAGCTCTTCGAGACAAACGCGTGGATATGAAATTAATTGTTTTTTTTTCAGATTGTCTTCAAAACCCCCAAAATTACATAAGACTATAGTAAGGCGTCAAAACATAGATTTTAAGTCTTACATTTCCGATAGTGCCTATCTTTTGGTATGTTGTATTATAGCTCGTCGAGACGGACGTGTGGATGTGTGACACATTGCTGTGCGACCCCTGGAACCCTACTTTTTTTTCGACAAATGCAATCCTAGATTTTTCAAAGTGCGATAACTCGGAAACCAATAGGTTTTAAGCGCCTGTCTCTTAGTATGTTGTATAGCTCTTCGAGACGAACGCGTGGATGTGAAATTCATTTTTTTTTTTCAGATTGTCTTCAAAATCCCCAAAATTACATAAGACTATAGTAAGGCGTCAAAACATAGATTTTTTTTCAAAGTGCAATAACTCGGAAACCAATAGGTTTTAAGCGCCTGTCTCCTCGTATGTTGTATAGCTCTTCGAGACGAACGCGTGGATATGAAATTAATTAAATTTTTTTCAGATTGTCTTCAAAACCCCCAAAATTACATAAGACTATAGTAAGGCGTCAAAACATAGATTTTAAGTCTTAAATTTTCGATAGTGCCTATCTTTTGGTATGTTGTATAGCTCGTCGAGACGAACGTGTGGATGTGTGACACATTGCTGTGCGACCCCTGGAACCCTACTTTTTTTCGACAAATGCAATCCTAGATTTTTCAAAGTGCGATAACTCGGAAACCAATAGGTTTTAAGCGCCTGTCTCTTAGTATGTTGTATAGCTCTTCGAGACGAACGCGTTGATATGAAATTCTTTTTTTTTTTCAGATTGTCTTCAAAACCCCCAAAATTACATAAGACTATAGTAAGGCGTCAAAACATAGATTTTAAGTCTGTAATTTCCGATAGTGCCTATCTTTTGGTATGTTGTATAGCTCGTCGAGACGAACGTGTGGATGTGAAAATTATGAAATTAATTATTTTTTTTCAGATTGTCTTCAAAACCCCCAAAATGACATAAGACTATAGTAAGGCATCAAAACATAGATTTTTTTCAAAGTGCGATAACTCGGAAACCAATAGATTTAAGCGCCTGTCTCCTCGTATGTTGTATAGCTCTTCGAGACGAACGCGTGGATATGAAATTAATTAATTTTTTTTCAGATTGTCTTCAAAACCCCCAAAATTACATAGATTTTAAGTCTTAAATTTCCGATAGTGCCTATCTTTTGGTATGTTATATAGCTCGTCGAGACGGACGTGTGGATGTGTGACACATTGCTGTGCGACCCCTGGAACCCTACTTTTTTTCGACAAATGCAATCCTAGATTTTTCAAAGTGCGATAACTCGGAAACCAATAGGTTTTAAGCGCCTGTCTCTTAGTATGTTGTATAGCTCTTCGAGACGAACGCGTGGATGTGAATTTTTTTTTTTTTTTTTCAGATTGTCTTCAAAACCCCCAAAATTACATAAGACTATATAGTAAGGCGTCAAAACATAGATTTTTTTTCAAAGTGCGATAACTCGGAAACCAATAGGTTTTAAGCGCCTGTCTCCTCGTATGTTGTATAGCTCTTCGAGACGAACGCGTGGATATGAAATAAATTTTTTTTTTCAGATTGTCTTCAAAACCCCCAAAATTACATAAGACTATAGTAAGGCGTCAAAACATAGATTTTAAGTCTTAAATTTCCGATAGTGCCTATCTTTTGGTATGTTGTATAGCTCGTCGAGACAAACGTGTGGATGTGTGACACATTGCTGTGCGACCCCTGGAACCCTACTTTTTTTCGACAAATGCAATCCTAGATTTTTCAAAGTGCGATAACTCGGAAACCAATAGGTTTTAAGCGCCTGTCTCTTAGTATGTTGTATAGCTCTTCGAGACGAACGCGTGGATATGAAATTCTTTTTTTTCTTTTCAGATTGTCTTCAAAACCCCCAAAATTACATAAGACTATAGTAAGGCGTCAAAACATAGATTTTAAGTCTTAAATTTCCGATAGTGCCTATCTTTTGGTATGTTGTATTATAGCTCGTCGAGACGGACGTGTGGATGTGTGACACATTGCTGTGCGACCCCTGGAACCCTACTTTTTTTTCGACAAATGCAATCCTAGATTTTTCAAAGTGCGATAACTCGGAAACCAATAGGTTTTAAGCGCCTGTCTCTTAGTATGTTGTATAGCTCTTCGAGACGAACGCGTGGATGTGAAATTCTTTTTTTTTTTTCAGATTGTCTTCAAAATCCCCAAAATTACATAAGACTATAGTAAGGCGTCAAAACATAGATTTTTTTCAAAGTGCAATAACTCGGAAACCAATAGGTTTTAAGCGCCTGTCTCCTCGTATGTTGTATAGCTCTTCGAGACGAACGCGTGGATATGAAATTAATTAATTTTTTTTCAGATTGTCTTCAAAACCCCCAAAATTACATAAGACTATAGTAAGGCGTCAAAACATAGATTTTAAGTCTTAAATTTTCGATAGTGCCTATCTTTTGGTATGTTGTATAGCTCGTCGAGGCGAACGTGTGGATGTGTGACACATTGCTGTGCGACCCCTGGAACCCTACTTTTTTTCGACAAATGCAATCCTAGATTTTTCAAAGTGCGATAACTCGGAAACCAATAGGTTTTAAGCGCCTGTCTCTTAGTATGTTGTATAGCTCTTCAAGACGAACGCGTTGATATGAAATTCTTTTTTTTTTCCAGATTGTCTTCAAAACCCCCAAAATTACATAAGACTATAGTAAGGCGTCAAAACATAGATTTTAAGTCTGTAATTTCCGATAGTGCCTATCTTTTGGTATGTTGTATAGCTCGTCGAGACGAACGTGTGGATGTGTGACACATTGCTGTGCGACCCCTGGAACCCTACTTTTTTGACAAATGCTAATGCTAAAAAATGCTATTGCAAAAAAATGCTAATGCCAACAAATGCTAATGCTAACACCAACCGCTACACAAGGTTGCACACACTTAGCAAGCGTCAGGCACACTTAAAATGTCTTAGAAATGTTGTCCTTTATTCTAAATCTAATCCTAGATTTTTCAAAGTGCGATAACTCAGAAACCAAAAGGTTTTAAGCGCCCGTCTTTTAGTATATTGTATAGCTCGTCGAGACGAACGCGTGGATATGAGTTTAATTCATTTTATTTCCAGATTGTCTTCAAAACCCCCAAAATTACAAATTAAAAAAAGTATGTCATTAAAACACAGATTTTAAGTCTTAATTTTCCGATAGTCTTTTAGTATGTTGTATAGCTTGTCGAGACGAACGTGTGGATGTGTGACACAGAGGCAAATATTATACTTTCATTTTGACCCACAAAAATGGGTTACTCTTTGACCCATAATCTTGGATCAAATGAGTAACCCATTTTTGTGGGTCAAAATAACCCAAGTACCAGTTAGTCCCCCAATAACCCATGATTTGGGTAAAGAAAAGAACCCAATTTGGGTTGTTTTTGACCCAGGCGTTTTTTTTTTCTTTTTCTTTTTTGTGTGCAATAGCGCCCATCTTTTAGTATGTTTTATAGCTCGCCAGGACGAACTTGTGGATATGAGTTTAATACATTTTTGTCTGATTGTCTTCAAAACCCCCATAAATACAAACAACTATAGAACTAGAACAGATAGAAGTCCACAAGACCACAAGAGATACCATTAACACCAGTGTCTGTTGATGTCAGTAAATAGGATTCACTAACTCTGCCTGACAGATCAACACAAAGATGATAGTTTTCATAACCGATAATAGATGATACAGTTTGATAAACAACCTGACAGATAGATCACTATCTGACAGATAGATCACTATCTGACAGCAGGACACCGCAGGGAATTGAACCCCGTCCCAGTGAACCAGGAGTTCCATACAAGTGTCTTTTTAAGGTTGTCATAACATTGTTTGTGTTATCTTTCTATTAGAGGATACACCACGTGTTAAATAAAGTAGGTCTATATTATTATAGTAATCATTGCTATAGAGTGTTTGTTCAGTAACAGTGTTAAATAGCTCTATATTGTGACAGTAATCACTAACATAGAGTGTTTGTTCAGTAACAGTGTTAAATAGCTCTATATTGTGACAGTAATCATTGCTATATTTACTTCAGTAAAAGTATGAAAGTAGTGGCATCAACATAGTCTTAAAGTAACTAACACAAGTACTAATTTTGCAGAATGTTCCATTTTAGAAAATAGTTGATCACAATTGGGTGGTAGATCGACTATTTTGTTAGCCAAGTTGGGTTATATTGACTACAATCTTGCGTCATTTTAAACAAATAATTGGGTCCCAACAGAAATGTGTCACATATCCACGCGTTCACCTCGGCGTCGTCGGCGAGCTACACAACATACCAAAAGATGGGCACTATCGGAAAATTATGACTTAAAATCCTTTGTGGGTTTTCAAAGATTTTCTCAAGATTTTTGACTTTGGACGACAGACAGGCAGGGTTACTCGCTCTGGTTCACTTCATCTGAAGACAGATTTTCATCACATTCTGATGTGTGGAGCTGTGGACATCTTGGCTGACTTTGATTGATTGAATACTTGTATGCATTTATTTGCATTTTCTTTTCCTATTTTTTCCATGAGTGGACGAACACATAAGCCCCTTTTCGACTGCAGCTTTAGCACCACACCACACCACAATACACCACACCTGACCACACCACACCACACCGCACCACATAAAAATATCTACATTTTCCATTACACAAAAGTACCCCTATCGGTAAGAAACAAATTGACCCTTTTAACTGTGATTATAATACAATATAAATTTGTATTACAACTATCCTAATTATAATACACTATAATGGATTATAACTTGGATTATAATACACTATATAAAGTATAAATGTATTACTATGATAATTATAATACACTTTAATAGATTATAATAGTGGATATAACACAATAGAATCTATTATCATGTATTACAACTATATCCTGGTGGTCTAAATGAAAAGTCAGTGAGTGATCAGTCATTATGAAGTGTTTGGCCCTGTTTGGCCTAGCTCAGACCTACTCTAGATTGGATACTTTTTAGTACCACGTTTAGTACCACTTTCACACCTCTACCCAGGTCCTTGCAGTGGAAAACCTGGCTCAAGTGGGCGGTGTGGTGTGGAGTGGTGTGGTGTTGGGCCAGCCCGGCCCGACTAATTTGCATACATTTTAGGCTCTACCTAAAGCAGACCTGGGCAATGTCCGGGGGCGTATGCGGCCCTTTGATTCACTCTGATCGGCCCTTGTAGGGTTAATGGCAAATTACACAATAAACACATTTTCTCATTTTACCTCATGCATGCATGGACTAAAGCTGCATTGCTTTTATTGTGTACATCAGCACGTGTTGTGATCATTGGATGTTGTCTCAATAACAAGCAGGTGGTCAGACTGGTTAAACAAAATTAAACAAAATGAGTTATGTAGAGATCTAATGTTCAGACTCGAAGCACAGAGATTCCATGATCAAATCCCAGGCATCATCATCATGGTAATTAATTGCTATTTTTGGCATAACATAAAGAAGACAATATCACTGGTTATCATGAGTTACTTTATAGGCTACAGCCATCTAGATCTAAACACTTCAATTTCAATCCAAAAGCCATAATTCAATGTTGCACAAAGACATACCGGTATATCTTTCCAATACCCAGACTTTTATTTAGCATTCCTCTCTGTCCACTGGGGGGCGCACACAATCAGCGTACGGACGCCGTCCATACGACGTCTGATCAGGACTTCCATACGACATGGAAAAAATCAAACCTCGGTTCGAAGTGGAGCGGTGAATTTGAGCAGCTGTACCCTATGTGAGTGAGTGAGTGAGTGTAAACTGTGCCTGTGAGTGAGTGGTGAGTGTGCCTGGCCTGCACAAAACAGCGCCCCTCCTTTAACTAGTGTGTTGTGTGTGGCCACTCAAGGTATTGCCCAGGCTACGGACAGGGCCAGCCAGCCACCCAGCCAGCCAGCCAGCCAGCCACATACCCACGGATATACCTGTTCATTGGGAGCGCTTTCACCGCTCCAAAAAGTCAGACAACAGGTGTCTGTCACCACCAGCGCGGCAACGGTCGTCCTACCAGGACGTCCATACGACTTGTCTGCGACCTCGTCTCAAAAATACGCATTTTTCGCTGCTTGGTCTCTCTCACCACCAGGCAGCGGACGTTCAAAAGACGTCCATACGACGTCGATACAACCTCGTCGCAAAAACACGCATTTTGCTGCCTTGCAACCCAGCGGACCATTGAAGTACAACTTCAATCGACACAAAATAAATAATAATACAGCAACATGAATATTCTAACAGTAGCCTAGTTTGTGGTGGTGATGATGATAACTTCTGAAGGCAATCATTCAAAATAACTTGAATAGCAAGAGACCATTGCATTAAACAAACTATAGGCCTAGTTTGTGGTGATGATAACTAATTATCAGTCCGCTACACCACATGCCACTCCAAATTTCTTAAGGTACTTTTGAGTTCTTCTTTTGTATTTTAACCTTGAAAATATCAAAGTACCTACAACAGAAATGTATGAGGACTATTGGTTTGAACATGGAACCTCAGCACTGAGAGTCTGATATTTAGACTACTGGACCATCTCCCACTACAGAACTCTTCAGGTGCTTTTCAGTAATTGTTTTGTATTTTAACACTGATGGCTCATTTACATTTTATTCTCCTTTAAATGGCCATTGTCATTGACTTAAAGCTAAATATTTTAAAATTATTTCAAAGTAAAAATCTCAAGCATGCATGTTCACAATAAGGTGGAATATTTGTAATTAGCCTTATTCACGGCCCGCCCACTCAGCATCCCCCGGGTGCTGAAGTCACATTTTGAAGGGGAAAATCCTACTATAGCCTATAGAGTTAACACAGAAATCGCAAATTTAATGCAATTTACGAATAGTAAAGTATAAAATACGGCTAGCATGATCAAGAACACAAGATAGTAAAAGGCACAAAGCATTATAATTTACTTTACCGTTCGAAATAATGATTTGTTGGCTTTAAGTCCAGCTATTTCTGTTATAGTTTCCCCTTCTAAATTGATGTCAGCACCCAGGGGATGCTGAGAAATTTGCTTAGTGGGCGGGCCGTGAATAGTTGTCAAATTTAAGTTTTAAGTTAAATATCTCAAAAACTACAAAACATGTCAAAGTAAAACGCTCAAGCATGTGTGTCCACAGTAAGGTGAATTATAAAAAGTATTTCGAGGTGCAAAAATCTGCCTTTGAGCCACGTGTTAATTTTCAGAATTTTTAAAAGAGTATATTTCTATAACTATGAAACATTTCAAATATTCATTTTCACTCAAACATTTCCACAGGAACATGATAAGTTTGAACGGTGTTTCTAGGTGTAAGTAGCTCTAGTAGCCTGCCAAAGTTTGTACTTTTTCCATTGACAATGCATTGGGCGCTTAAAGTCAAATTATTTCAAAGTAAAAGTCTCAAGCATACATGTCCATATACTACGAGGTCTCTATCTCAGTCACTCATAGCATGTCTCTTACTTGTCTCTTACTCTTAGTATAAGTGTTTTTTTTTCTTCTTTTTCTGTAGCCTTGAAAAATACTCCAACATTGAACTGAAGGAGAACAGCCTAGTATTCAATTATGGAATCTTTGTGCTGAGAGTCCGATAATTAGATCCCTACCCTATCACTCAGAATCTCAAGACTTGCGTCTCTTAGCCCAAACCACTCCCAGGGTTTGACATCAACATTTTGAGGCACTTGTCGTCCTCTGGACAAGTACATTTCCCATTCACTTGTCCTTTTTTTCTACAAATAAGACCCCCCTTGGCCCCCTCCACTCCAGTCCATTGTCTGCATACAGCACAAAGCTGCTAGGAGCATCACAGAAAAGGTGAATCCAAGAGCCAGTAGGCTACATTTAAAGATGTATTAGTTGTCCCGGACAACAAGACAAGCCTTAATGTCATGCCCTGACACAAAGGATTGGCCTTGCAACATCATGCAACCTTATGGCAGTTGCAAAGAGTTCCTTTGGTGCGGTTGACGTTAAGACTGTTTTGTTGCAAGGAGTTGCATGCCAAATCATTGGCGCAAAATTCAATAGAACACATGAAAAATATATGTTAAGATTAAGTTCTTAGGGGAGGACCCTCAGACCCTGGTTGGGGATCACCACCTGCTATCAAATTAAAAAGCAGAAACGGAAATCATGGGACAACTGGAGCCACATAGTATGCAGTCAAAACATTTCTGCAATTTTACTGTAGAGAAAATGCCAGACAAAGAACTTTAGCCAATTTATTGAACAGTTTGATCAGACATCTGATCGTCTGAGGTACATTGTGTGATTTTGTGGGAAAGGGGAGTGGCATAAAAAACTGGCAGTTCCACCCTCGAAACATGAACAATAATGAACATATCATTAACAGACAAGGAAAGAATAAACATGCTATTCAAAAAAAAAGGTCTGCAAACACAAAGTGCTTCCAGTCCCAGACCAAACCTCCTCCTACTTGCCCTCCAGTACGCATAAGGCCGAAAAGCAAGGAGAACATTACATTTTCAAAATGTCATAATATAGCAGCACACTCAAGTGAATCACAATAAGGCAAGGTCATCTTTGTGTAAGACTAGAAAAAGAAAAGCTTAATAGCAGCAAGAGGAAGATGTCTATAACATAAACACTTTGGAATTATATCTTTCAAATTATTCACAAAAAAACTAAAACAAAAAAAGAAAACAAACTTCAAAGCATCAACAACGTTAATGTGACTTGGCTTTTGTGGGTTTGCATTGCAACTGATTCCGTGTTTTTTCCATATTTCAACTATAAAATGGAAAACCACATCTGCTAACCTGTCGTGGCTTAGCTTTCAAAACAATGTGCATCACCCTAATTGGGATTCCAGCCCACAGAAGAAATAAAAATAAAAATAAAATAACTTAAGAGAAAAAACAAAACATAACCCTAATACCCCACCTGAATCTCCTCAACAACCATCCCCTTTCTATTCTTAAGGAGTGTTTTAAAAGTGCATTTAGATTGATCCGAGCCCCCGCAAACAACCACCTATTTTTGTATTTATTTTTTTCTTCAAATCAATTGTTAGATTGATACCGGAGAAAATGTAGGGTTAAACTCCCGTGCTGCTAGTGATGCTAATATTGCCGCATCACTAACATGCACCCAAACTGTGTGTACTGCACCCTCACAAGGTATCAGACAATGGCAGACACCAGGGAACTTGTAATGGTGTGCTGCTCAAGTATTGTGCAGCATTTGAACAACTGAAAAGATTAGGATAACGCTCCGTTCAACTGTCCGTTAGTCATTCAGCACTAGACATCAACCATCTCCTTACACTTTCTGTATACTTTCCTTCTCAAACCTCCCGATATCTCTCACAAACATTTAACCACTTAATCTCTACATGCTGTTGTAGGCTACATCAATAGTGACAATAGAAGATCTAAAAAGCTCACACCGAGCTGGCGACGGGTTGCGAGCTTGTAAATCTGCCATTGTTCGCCGGATGTTCATAATGACATGCCCGCTAAAAGGGACGCTAAGGTTCCTGTGGTTAAACCTGCTTCCCGTTCATCTCTCTACCATCCAACCATGGCTAAACCTGCAACACTACTTAACACGACAAAAACTGTCCCTGATCAGTACAGCCAGACTACAGTATACTGTACACCCAATCACTCTCTAACTAACCTAATTATTAAGAGTCGAGGGGTCAAATGCAGCCTTCCGAATTAAAATGAGGTGAATATTTGCCTGTTGACTTGACATGGCAGTGCAAGACCCCAATAAACAATGCTGATCTTGATCCTAGCACCCCCCCCCCCCCCCACATCGGTTATAATAACCGATAGCCATTATTTATGATAAATGTATTTCTTGTTATGCTAGATGTTATGAAAAGAAATATATGTATTTCTTGTTATTCTAGATGAAAAGAAATATGTATATATCATAATAATTATTTTTTTGTTTTTCAAGTAAGAAAATATATTTAGGTTTCCATTCTGGCAACCTAAGGAACTATCAAGTTTTCAAAAACGAACTGTTTTAAATAGGCTGTGTGATTATATGTGGCCCATAACAACAGGTCAAATTACGACCACTCAGTACTAAAAGGGGAAAAGGGAGGAAAAACAAAACCCCTCTTCACTGTCATTTCAAAAAAGTTACCAGTTGCTGTTTCAGCAAAGCCCAAAGACTGTGTTACACTGTCCAATGTGGGAGCCAAAAACATCATATACTTGCTGAATCACAAGAGCTTATAGGTTGACTTCGACATCTCTAAATGGCAGCCTGTGGACTTGATGTTCAACGCCACGTTGCTGCCGCCATAAGCTCATTGTTCAGCAGGACTTGCATAATGGGTTGCTGGGGGGTTCATAGGTTCACGTCGCGTACGTCTGTAGGGGTGCTAGCCTGATCTTCCTGCTCCATGGCTTTGATTCTCTCCTGCCGGCCCTGCCGCAGACTGTTGGCCAGCACGCGCTCGATCTGCTCCTGGCACGCCCGCAGGCAATCCTAGAACAAAAAAGGCCAAAAGGTTATTATACAAACATTACCCATGCGTGTGGCTCCACACATGTACAGATTAATAAACGATCTGATGCATACGAGCCAGACATCTGCACACACAATTGGAACAGCTTTTGGTCACATGCATGGCATACCGGCAGGGAATTATGGAGTCTTAAGGTAGGTGGTCCCGTCAGTGTAAGGAGCAGAACAATGGGTACCAGCACACTCCCAATACCAATGACACGGTGCACCTAGTTACTCGGTGGGCACCTCTCAACACGGGGGAGGTGGGAGGGAAACATTCCTGATAGATCCAATATGGAGGTCAGTACCAGACAACCAGAGCTCCATCCCTGTATTAGGGAGAAATGCTTTGCAGACTTGAGTCGACAGATTCCCAGTCACCATCCCTTGGTCTTAGGTCATACAGAGTATGGAAATGGCTCTGATCTACTGCACCCTGGCCCTCATAGTTTTGGATATGGGACAATAGGATGTTTTGCATGACTACAGTTACCCTACACCCATTGTGGGCAAACAAGTACAATGTTGACAATAAACTATAGTATGTACCTATATATGCCCAAGAGGTTTATAGTAAAAGTCTGGGAACATTTCCAAATAAAGCCAGACCAAAATATTGTAACATACCAAAAGTGCAAGAGCGCTTTAGTGTAACATGGCGGTACAAGGTTGATGCTTGAAAAGGAATCATCCCTGTGCAGATGATGCTTGTAAATCTGTTCTTTTTGCGCATTTGAGACTCCTCTAAATGTGCTGCTCCAGGGATCTGCAGCTAACTGACATCATACGTGGCGCTGGCTCATAGACAATGATACAGAGAGTGCTTTTATCTCAGTCAAGCAAAAGCACGTTCTAATGAGTAATGCAGCATTACCGTAATATCTAACTATTCATTTACCGAACCGTCCGACGTCCACCGTCTGTCTGCATGCTGACATCACTAATACTACGGTGTCGCCACCATGGTAACAGCCGCATGCTGAAACAATGCCCAAATTTGGAGATGAGCATGGTGACAATCACCATGGTAACAGCCGCTTGCTGAAACAATGCCCACATTTGGAGATGAGCATGGTGACATCACTGATACTAAACAGTGTCGCCACCATGGTAACAGCCGCAAGCTGAAACGATGACCACATTTGGAGATTATGTCCACCATCTGTCTGTATGTACACTGATAATAAACTGTGTCGCCAACATGTTAACAGCCGCATGCTGAAACAATGCCTACATCACAGACAGGTTTTGCAGAACTGGACATCAATGGTGACCATTCTGCCCAACGGGCACAGGTCTGGGTTCTCCAACATTACTTCTGAGACGCCTACATTCAATCCCTCATATACTGTGCATACCCCCTGGGCACAGGACTAGTATTACTAAGTAATGCGTTACTGCCCAACACTGCTGGTAAATGGTGAGTAATGTTGGCTAGGTGGGCAATTAGCAAATTGAACTAATGAGTTAAAAAGCGAGTGAAATTTAAGTGCTATTAATATTACATTATTAATTGTTTTAACAATCCTCAATACTCAATCAAAATAATGAGTAGCAGGCCTAAAGGGATCCCTCTTTTTCCATGTCCTCTGTCCTTCTCCCTGCTGATCTGGAAGAGATGTGGGAGGTCTGCCTTTGCAAGCCGACAGCGGGGACCTTAAAGAATGTACCGGGGCTCGCAAAGAGGCCAACATTCCTTTGAAATGTACGGATAATTAGAACCTGATGGGCCGCAGTCGGAGCGCCTGTTGTGACGGCTGGGTTGCGGGGCCCATGATGCCATGGCAACATAATAACCACAAGCCAATGGGGGGAGCCTTGTTGTTCCTCTGACTGGCTATAGCCTATATAGCAGATTTTCTCAACCTTTTTTCTGCATGGGCACACTTTTCATGTCCCAAGAATCCATGGGCACACCAACATAATACGGGGGTGTAAATATCGTCACTGTCGGGAAGAAACCTTGTATCTCCAAGTTAAAACTTTAAACTTAGTCAGATTAAAGTAAAGCCCTGCTTCATCATACATTGCTGCCACACAACAGTAGTGAAAACAGCAGATCTACAATGTGCTTGTAGATCGGCTGCTTTATACTGTAGACTTCTGGGCTTGCATCAGTCCCTTCCTCCATCAGGTTGTGTAGGAAATGCAACTACAGTTGTATCTCGAGCATTTCAATGACAATACATTTACTGTATACAATGCATGATTTATCTAAAAACATTTTACACTTAACATTGGTCAACCTGAAGGAGCGAGTATTGTAGGTGTGAAAATAACTTGGGAGAACTTTGTTTATCTCCCCGCTGGCCTTTTCCCTGCAAAGATGGCCCTTGGCTTCAATGCATTAGGAACATATTCCTCTACCAGGAGGGGCACACAGCTAAAGTGGGAGAAACTCGAAGGAACTGCCTGTGTCCTACCACAAGAATGTGGGCCCAGGGTTCTAAGAAGACTCTGCTGTTGCTCTTTATAGCAAGCAGTCATGCTCCCCAGCCAAGAGCCACAGGCTCCCTCTCTCTATGAAAAGTAAATGGGTTCAATCTGCCACAATGGCAGCCATCAACAGTGTTTACTAGAAGGTTCTCTATGCTCCTAACCTGAGATGTTTTGAATACCATTGGTAAAGTACTGCTGTGTATGTAATAATCAACACTGATAAGTAGCAACTATATCAACAGATGTTACATTTCCACACTCCATATGGTTACTCACCACCTCTGTGTTGGTGATCTTAGCCAGCAGGTCTGTCAGGTTGTCTCGACTCAACGCCTGTTCGTCGCGGTCCAAAACCAGGCCGCAGACCGCTGCTCCCACACTGCCGGTGGCAATCATGGAAGGTGGATTCATGGCAAAGTGGAAATCTGGGGGCGGGAGAAGCAACAGAACTGCTTTAGTTTATCACATGTCAATCACTGTCACGGTAGCAACTCGAGGCAATGCTGCTGGATGATTATCACCATTTCGATCTGTGTGACATCGCATAGTGCAGCAGCTTCACTCAGCCCAAGGGAAGAACGAGGAACGGATGATGAGTGCAAAGCATCTGAATCATCTCCAAAATGCATCCATCCCCGCTGAACCGGACTTTCCCACAGACTTGAGTTTCGACACAACCACGGTGTGGAACCTGTGTGGTTTCCTGAACCAAGAGCCTTCAGCTGTGATTAGAAAAACAGGGCATGCATCCTCCTACTCACTTAGCAATGACTCCCTGCGATTTAAATGACAACAGGCTTGGATGGAAGAGGAAGCGATTGACCACATTCACATGGCGGCCGTTTTGCCCTTACATCATTGTAGGGGGTGTATGATGTAAGACAATGATGTCAATTCACTTAGTCAGTTTCTACGAACAGCACAATACTGTATATTGTCGACACAGTGCACTCGAAGGCCCAGTCAAACATACAAGATATCTGGATCCACCATATGATATACCCAACCCAATACTGGTTCCACAACACAGGCAAACCTTTATTAAGTGCTGGATCACTGCAATCCCCAATGCCCGACACAAGCCCTCTCAGTCAATAGCAATAGTCAGAACAGGCCTGTCCCCTTGGCAAACTCCTTCCTTCAAAGAGGATATGACCGATAGCTCTGACTAGCTCCTGCAGAGTAGCCGGCCACACTACGCCTATCCTCTCCTCCAAGGCCCAGCTGTCCATAGGAGGAGCTCCATCGTAAGAATAACATCTCGACTCCATATAAAACTCCAAACATTTACGTTACAGCACAACCACAGCAGGCCTTGCTTTTTTTTCTTCTCCCCCTGCGGCTGTTTTGTGCTGGGGTATAAGCAGCTGCTTATGAATAGCGGAGGCGACCGCTGAAACACACCCAAATAAATAAATCCATAAAATAAAATAAGACTAAGTGACGCTAAAGGCTAAACGCATTCATCAAACTACATTTCCAATAATTGGTGGTCAGCTACCTTCAGCAGATAAAAGGAGTCTTGTGAGTCTAGGTGGCTATGTGCTAAATACTCTTTCCAGGATATAATGTTAATGGAATGGAAATTCAAATACCAGGCAAAGGAGAGCCACAGGATGCATGGGACATCTGAATTTGTGCTGCTACAGAGCCAAAAGAGTTTGCTTTAGAAACGCACACAAAGGCAGTGAAGGGAGGAAGGAAGGAAGGAAGGAAGATCGCTGGCCCACTGCCCTGACTATTTAAACCTGCTAGCTTCTCTGTCAACAAACAATACAGAGAGAGCAGCCCTGGAAATCAGCTGCACCTGAGTCATAGTGCATTGCGTGTGCACTGCTCTGGGTGTGTGCGCGACTGCGCGTGTGTCATCTGAGTGGGTGGCTAATCTAAACACTGCACTGCAACGATTCTCCCAGGCTCTTTGGAACGAGGGCTCTTGCTATGTCCACTGGGCAAAGTGTACGTTTCAATGGCTAAGTACATTTGCACATACCTCCGCTTTGAACCTATCCTAACTATTAGGTGCAGATGACTGCTGTTGAACAGTTAGTGTATAGGGTTACACTTTGCTTGGGAGGAACCAGCAAGCCTTTCCGATTCCCCCCTGCAGCCGCTCTATCCCCAGAGGCACTGCTGCACCCCAGCTACTGTAAGCTCTACAACAGGGGTCTTCAACAGGGGATCCGGGATCCCTAAGGGGTCCTCAGAGTTATTAGAGGGGGTCCTCCAAACCCTAGCGTCCATATTCTGAGAACTTTAGCCAAAAATAGCAGATATACAAGCTCACAACTCCTCACGCTGCGAGGCGTTGTGAGCTTGTAGATCGGCTATTTTCGGCAAAGATGTTTGGTGTAGAGGGGGAAAAGAGCAGACCAAGTACAAAGTAAAAGGTCAAGTTTATTAAGTATTGATGGTTCAAGTGGTTAAATATCTGAAAACACAAATTGACTTGAATCCAAAATACATTGATGATCGTGCTGTCAAACGATGAAACTATATGGAATCTATGAAAAGGTTGTGGGGGTCCCTGCTTCATCTCTCTCTCAGCTAAGGGGTCCTTGGTCCTGCTCTACAACACAGCTTTTAGCAGCTGTTCCATAGCTAAGAGAATCCACACTGAAAGCTCGACTGCGGTGTGGAGAGACCCGCAAAGAGGAGGATGGGGGAAACCTAGCCAGCCCAGAAGACCTTGTTGAGAAAAGGAAGAGGTCAGCAGCGTCATCATCACAGATGACTCACAGTGGGAAAATGTGTGTGGTGAAATGTGGGAACAAAAGCAAGTAAAAGAGCAAGTGTGTGAGCGAGTAAGAAAGTATAAGGAAAATAAAATGGTATACGTAAAATGATACATTGCTGTTTTACCTGTGGCACAGAGGGCGATGAATACATGCGCGTGCTTGCGGACCATAGCCAGCTTGTCTTTGGGCAGGGGAAGTCTGCGAATGATGTGCTCCACAAAGTCATTAGGAATGACCGAGGCCATGTTCCACTTCAATTTCCCCAGCACAATCAGCTCCCAGTCCTGCAAGACAAGGACAGAGGAGAAGGCAATTTAATGGAAAAACATATTAACAGAAAGAAACAGCTTACAATTTACAATTTAGGCATTTAGCTGACGCTCTTAATCCAGTGTGATTTACAATAATCAAGGTAATACAGTACATCAATATCAATAAATGCATAGAAATAGTAATCTAAGAAAAAGACCAAGCACATATTCAGTAAAAACACTTTACATAGAACTCTAAACAAATGGTATCCAACTTTCATGTATGGTCATTGATGGTAGGCGAGTGCTACGGTAAGTGCTATGGGCTAAGGTGGAGTCTGAAGAGGTGAGTCTTCAGTCCACGGCGGCATAGCTCAGGGGTAGAGAAACCGTTATTAGAACACGAAGGGTTCCCAGTTCGAATCTGGGCTCCCCCTGAGTTAATGTCGTAGGATCCTTGAAGCAAGACTCTGAACCCCTAATTGCTCCCGGTGAATAGGTTGGTGCCTTGCATGGTTTCCTCCGCCACCGGTGTATGAATGTGTGTGTGAATGGGTGAATGTAATGCACAATCTATGTAAAGCGCCTTGGATAAAAGCACTATATAAATGCACCATTTACCAATTACCACGGCGGAAGCTGGGGAGTGAGTGTTGTTCTAAGTGCGACAGGGAGTTTATTCCACAGTTCTTGTGTTGTGTATCAAGTAGGCTATAATGATCAGTCCGTATAGAGCTAACTCTATTGGTTTGTGATATGCTCTTAATCAGAGGGTGAAATGACATGATGCCATGCATCAATTCACCATGAAAGTTCACAGTCCAACCCCATTTTCAGAGGAAATGACTGTAATACGAGTAACATTTCTCCCTCTTTATCTCTCCTCGCTGTCTCTCATTATCTGCATGCCTTTCTCATTCCTCTCATCCTTTGTCCTCATACTGCCGGCATGTGATGAGCTGCTTAGTCTCTGCCAAACAGACAGCTAGCCTCTTACTTCCTGTCACAAGCCTCAACCAGCTAAAATGGCCTTTGCACCAACTTAAGTAGCTGTGGGGGAGCCAGTTTAGCAAATAAGCCCCGAAAACCCTGGAGGAAATAGCACTGTAAGTTATATTTAGTGTTTTTTTAACAATAACCCCACTAATCAAAAGTAATCCATCCGTGATGTGTTCATCTTAACATCCTTTAACCGTCTACTATCAACACCTGACTTGGCACACAACCGGCACGGTTTAAAATATTTTCTTCCCTCCACTGAATCACTCAAAAGAAAGGTTATGTGTAGTTGATTAGGGACATTACCATGGGTACAGTGGACTAATAAATAATGTTACAATGTATTTTGTAATATATATGTTATTTTAACTATTAAGGATTTATTTTATCAGAAGGTCAGTGCACTTCCCTTCCCTGGCCTGGTATGGAGGGTTGCAAAGCACTTCTTGACATGAGCTCAGTCTGTAAGAGGGCTAGATACATTCTAATGAACAGAACAACATTTCTGGATGAGATCATAATCTCTTTCAGCATTTCTCTTTTGATTCAAGTGGCGTGTCGCCTAATGGTATGAAGAGCTTGGCATTGATGTTAGCCATGTGCTAGGGGTTTTCTCAATCACCAGATATGATCCCCATTGACATTTATGAAACATTCTGGCACAGGGTCGAACTGAACACATAACTCATCATCATAAAGACAGACAACCAAAGAATCATTATGTTACTTGTGATTAGCATGGACCTTGCCTTCTAAAAGACGCCTGGGTTTGAACTACGCGAGTCACATTTGCAAATGAATTCCGTTTTCAAAACTGTAGGAGGAGTAGCGCTGCAAAATAAAATTCTAGGAGGGGAAAGAAAGATGGATCGATGGATGGAATAAAGTCGGACAATTACTATAGTCTGGTTGCCCTGCAGGGGCCTTAAAATGTCTAACTCTCGAGAGTGTATGAAGGGTACCAAATGGATTTGATTTATACACCGAGTCACCTAAATGGGGATCCTATATTTAAAAGTTTGAGAAGCACTGGACTATATGTTCAAAGAGATAATCTACCCACACCTGAAGAAAGCTTTTATCCATGTTGTGAATACATTTTTCATCAAGTTTCCCTCCATATCTAAGAGACCTTGAGCTCCTTTTCTATGAAAGCGCTTGTTTATCTCTGTTCAAAAGGGAGTATGTCTGTATGTCTACAGATGTTCCTTTTATATATATATTTTTTTTTTTACTTTTTAATCAACTTTTGTGAAGGTCAAGGATGTAGCCTTCACAAAATGATTACCCAAAGTATTTCTTTCTGCACCTGTAACATTCACTCACACTCACACACACACACACACACACACACACACACACACACACACACACACACACACACACACACACACACACACACAGTTATAATAAAACAAATCCATTAACTTTTATTGCAATATATCAGAATGCCATTGCCTTTGAATGTGTTCTGGGCTGGCCCATCATCTAATGCCTTAGAAATAAATTACTTGCTGACCTCTGCTCAAGACTTAAAACAAACTGAGTTGGCTCTTTACTCTGACCACTTTTCCCCCTCTAAACCAAATCGTGTTGTGAGTTGTGACGCATTGTGAGCTTGTAGATCGGCAATGTTCTCCCCAGAATATGAAAGCTAGGGTTCAAGTGGGTTCAAGTGGTTAATGAGTTCATTGCATACCGTTAACAGAAGGTGGTTCTGGTTAGGGTGAAGGTGTCAGGGCTTTTTTTCTTTTTCTTCTTCTTTCTCACCGTGATACGGAAACAGTGACTACTTCAACTTCTCATTGGTTTCCTCTTTTTGGAGATGTGTCAGCAAAAAAAAGAATGAAAAAAACACCCAAAACCCAAGGCTGGGAGGGACGTCCCCAGAACACATGCCCGCCTCTCATACGGGGCAGTCCAGGACACAGAACGAGGTGATGTTCGCACACAGTGAAACCATGTGACTCTCAGCCATTCATTATGGGCTTCCTACTTGCCTCACCTACCACACACATGCTAACATTTAACCTTTGCAAGCCCCTGTGGAGAATGTTAAACTAAAAGATGAGTAGGGTGGAGGACCGAGTTGCTGGGCTCACTTCCTGGCTAGCTGCCCCCCACCACCCGGAACCCTTGCGTTCCAGCTGTTAACACCGGCAGCTATGGTTATTTGAGAGGAACTACCGCTGTGTCTTCCCAGCGACTATATGCATCCTGGGAGGACATCCTGGAATCTAAAACATTACGATGTATACCCTCGAACAGACTGAACACCATTCCACCCTCCCCCCCCCCACAAAAAAGCTGGAGTTAAAGGGCAGAGGATGTATGGTTCCTCAGGAACCATTAGGTCTGATGAATACAATCTCATTGTCTCCTTGGTTTAATTAGCTGTGCAAGAAGAAATGCATAAATACAAACTATTATTGTGTATTCCGTGTAGGATCAGATAGGAGAAGACGGAGATAATGAGGTAATGACATAATGGTCTGATAAAACTAGTCCCCTTTCTCCTAAACAACTAGCAGTTACTGACAAGGACAACTTTTGTGAGCTGACAAAATCTGAATCCTATACTGCATAATTGCCACTAGATGGCATCACAGGCCACTTCAGTTCACAAGTCATTTTAGTTGTTCAAAGAGGGCATGTTGCCTGAAATGTATGCAGTTTAACTTATTAGTAGATATGGGACACTTCCTGCTAACAAATTCAGTTATTACCAATTCGGTTCAAATAATGTAGGCCAGGGGTCTTCAACCTCTTCAGGCCAAGGAGACCTTAGTTGAGAGAGAGACGAAGCAGTCTCTCTCACAACCTGTTCATAGATTCCATATGGTTTCATTGTTTGACAGCACAATCGTCAGTGTATTTTGGATTCATGTCAATTTGTGTTTTCAGATATTTAACCACTGTCAATACTTAATAAACTTGACATTTCACTCTGTACTTTGTCAGCTCTTTGCCAAAAATAGCCGATCTACAAGCTCAAATCTGCTATTTTTGGCTAAAGCTCTCAGAATATGGATGCTAGGGTTCAAATGCTTAATGTATAAAAAAGGAGAGAAAAAAAGCTAGGGGTCCCGGACAACCTGTTGAAGACCCCTGATGTAGGCTATAGGAAATGATAATCTAAGAGAATGATACTGCAATTTACGCCCTCATGAATATGACCGTTGAAACTTAAGCCCGTTCTTCTTACCAGCAATTCCCGTGGAGTGATGGAGTTGTCTGTGTAGTGGCATAGCTTTTCTGCTGATAGTGGCTGACTGTCCTTTAATTTGGAGGCAAGGAACAAGCAGACTGATGCCAGAAGTTGCAAGTAACACTTTCTGGTGGGCACCACAGCTAGGAATCTGTCCAAATAATTAATGGCCAAGGGAAAGACGTCCGCTTCACACTTCACCTCTTCGCACACCTATCAAAACAGGGGGAGAGACAGAGGAAAATAAATCATTGCACTATTATTGCATATGCCAACCTTAGCTAAGCTAAACCTCAAAACGTGCTGTAGATTAGGCCTTGAAGCAAGGTAACGTGTTTAACATGCAGCCGATGGTCTTAGGCCTGTACACAGTAAAGTTGTATATCGTTGAATTAAAAGTTTCAGTCCAGTTGTCTAAAGTAGACTTGCGTAAATACTGCAATTAAGTAAAATTTTAGGTATTTGTACTTTACCCGAGTATTTCCAATTATCTACTCCTCTACATCTAGGATCTAAACATTGTAGGCAACTTTTACTCCACTACATTTATTTGAAAGCTTTCCAGTTACTAGTTACTTTGTAGATTTTGATTATCATTACAAAAAAATATAGATAAACATTAACCACTTCAGCCCTATATACATTTCGGCCATTTGAAAATAGATGATCTACAAGCTCATTGTGAGCTTGTAGATCTGCTATTTTCAATAGATTTTAATACATTTCATACACTTGAAAACGTGAAATGGGACATTCTGCCTAATGGAGTAGCCTATTTTCTACGTTTGGTACTTTAATAATTACATTTTGATACCAATACTTTTGTACTTTTACTCAAGTAGGCCTACATTTTTAATACCAGACTTTTACTTGTTGTAACAGAACTTTTAGGCCTACGTTAGAATTTGAGTAGCCTACTTTTCCCACCACTGTTTAGGCTATATTGTTGAATTAAAGTTTGAGTCACAATTATTCGACATTTCTTTGGTCAAAACGAAGTAAGACAACGCACAATGCACAAAACCCAATAGCCGGTGTCGGTGTGCAATAGGAAGTGGTGCCATTAGCCCATTACACCCACGCTATTCACCTAGTCTTCACCAACTTTTCAAAAAACGATTATAAATACAAATAAATTACCTAAAAGCCGGGAAATGCGTGCAAAATGTTAACGTGTTATTCATAAACCGTTTCCAACGGTTTCCAAAAACTGTCGAGCAACATTTAGGCTAATGTTTATCTCTTCAAAAATGAAAGTGGTTTGACTTTGCGTTGCACGCCGTTTTCAGAAATTCACCATAATTATTGAGAATGCAGAATCTGCATCATTATTGTATGTAAATTAACTTCAACCCGTCATCTATCATGCAAGTGAACCAGTTCGTCAAATTCCGCAAAATGTTTAGCTTTTATCCACAATGATAACTAATAGGCCTAACATGGGGGAAATCTCGACATTTCGACGTCCCATTAGTCCGACTAAGGGTTAGAGTTAGGTTTAGGCATAGTTTTACTGGGGTTAGGGTTAAGTTTAGGGATAGGCCTAGTAGCATTCACCAAGTTAACATTCACCAGGTTAGCATTCACCAGTTAGGACTCTGAAGAAGTTCAGTGTTTTTTCACCATGGTGGAATTTCCGACGCTCCCACGCCTTGGCTTTGGGTGAGTCATTTTTCATTCAATGAAAAAACATTGAATGAAAAAAGTTGTGACAGCGCTCACGAAACCCAAGAAAACCTTATGCCATTCAGAGTCAGACCCCGACATTATGTGTATGGTTTAGCATGCAAACATTTCCCAAAACAATGCAATTCCATCGCAGTTTTCTTTTAATGCATTTCACCGTCTCATTGCTCATAAAATGGCCAACACAAACCTCGTGCATCCAATCTGCAACCATTCGTCTCATGACGGGCTCAATGTCCTTCTGCACACATTGGAAGTAGGAGCACCGAGGTAGGAACCTGTCCTCGACTGTTAGTAAACTTTGCAACACTCTCTCGTCATGGAAAATGCTCGGGTCGGGCTGGGCTCGCTTTACCCCGTCCGACTCGAAGCAGAGAAGTTCCATGGTTTTGGCGTTTTCTCGTGGTTCTTCTCCTTCGAGGCAACACACAACAACAACGACTTTGTGGTTTAAAATGAGGTCTAAAACGACGCTAATGTGATATCACAACAGTGATGTAGCCATGCAGGAGCGGTGCATGCAGTGTGCACGGGGAGAGCAGCGGCATGAGGAGACTGCAGGGTTTTGTTCCAGGCAGTGAAGAAAGTCCTGCCTCTCGCTCTTCCTAGTCGGTCTCTGCAACGTGCTTACTAGTTTCCTCTCATAGAAGCGCGCACCGACCGACGCTGGATGTGACGCAGGCACATTCTCCCCCCAATTATTGGCTACAGCGTTGGTTCTCAACCTGTGGGTCGGGACACCCCAGGGCGGTCCCCCAGATGTTTAGCTAAAATCAGTGTTTCTCCAACTTTCACATTTCAAGGTTTCTCCCTTAACTCTGGCAGTGTACAAATGGAACCAAATGAACCCAAATGGAACAAAAATGACAAAGGAACCCACAGAGTCCCTGGAATCCACTTTGAGAACCACTGAGCTAATTGTTTTCGCACTCAACAGTAAAAAAAAAAATAGGTACATAATGATACCTGCACATGTCTAAAGTGACAATTTAAGGACTTTTAGGACACTTTTTAATAGGCCTATCTCTAAAATATTGTCAAATAAAGGCAGAAATTGTGATTAAAATATGATTATTTTGGGGTCGTGGCCTGAAAAAGTGGGGTCTGGGGACCCCCGGTCCTTGGGGGAGTTCCAGGGGGGGTCCCCAGCTAAATGATCGTTAGGAACCAAATGGACCCTTGTTATGGGTCTGTAACTCTGAGACTGTAAAATACAAATGGATTTGGTTCCATATCAGTTAAATTAACATTGATTTTACAATATGAATTGTAGCAGTGGTTCTTAAAGTGGGGTCTGGGGACCCCCAGCCCAGGGGTCCTTGGGGGAGTTCCAGGGGGTCCCCAGCTAAATGATTGTTAGATAGGAACCTGCATCCACAAAGGTTTCAAAGGTGTATTCCTAGTAGTTCCCAAGAATAGGTAATCCACAAGGAAAAAGAAATCCACAAGGAGATGTCGAATGAAGTTTAACAAAAATCTTTACTTCGATTCCAAAAACAAAGTTTACATTCACTTGGGCAAAAATAAAACAAACAGAGCACAAAAACTGTTTCACTTCAGACCTTATGCAAACTGGAATGAACATTCTTTCCTGCCAGCAAACTAAAACAGGCGATACTGACTTACAAAGATTACTACTACAGCAGTGTGATTGGTCAAACACTTAACAAAAAGTCATCATGACATACAGTACTTCAAATAACTCTTAATTGAACTAGCAATGGATTTGGTTCCATATCAGTTAAATTAGCATTGGTCTTACAATATGAATTGGGGTCCCAGAGATAGAAATGCCATTAAATGGGGGTCTGTAGCCTAGAGAAGTGGTTCTCAACCTGTGGGTCTCTGCGGGTCCCCAGATGATTAACTTAATGTTTAACATTGTTTTCTCTCTCAACAGTAAACAAACCAACATAACAAGTGTAAGTGAATAAAAGGATAGGGTGTTTCTCGGTTTGGGGCTGGTTAGGGTTTGACACTGCCATGGTTCACCGGTCAGAGTGAAGGAGAGGTGGATTCCATTTTGTCATGGTTTTTATTCTACAAATACAAAGAATACATATCAAATACAGACCACATAATCCTGACATTATATACAATATACATTCAATACAATATACATTTAACCATAGACCACAGGCTAGAACATTAACATGCTACAGGTTCATCATACTCTACAGGTTCATCATACTCAGGTCATTGTGCAATTGCTGCATTTCATGACTGCTCTACAGGTTCAGGATCACGGTAAATATTACATTCATCACAATTACACAACACAATTAAACAATAAAACGTATTCAATCAGGACCAAACTTACTCATTAACGCATGACCCAGTACTGTGACTCTAGGACAGTGCTCTCTCTCTCAGGGAGATGTTCTTCCGCTGCTGCCAAACTAAAGTGAACAGCCAGGTTCTCAAGCAGTTTATATAGCCAGCTGTCTGATTAGGTGAATGATCACAGGTGTGGTGGAGTGGGAGCAGGTGAGGTGGGTGGAGCTGTCAATGATGAACCAGGGGGGAGAATTGGCTGCTGGTAGGACCTCCCTAGCATGACCCTTTTGTACAGTTAAGTGTATAGAGGGTATCTGCACATTTCCAAAGTGACAATTTAAGGACTTTTTAATACCAGTTGATCAACAAGCTCTCAACCCGGAATGAAGCGATGCGTTGAGAGCATGTAGATCTGCTATTCTCACTAGTTTGGGTCTGGGATAAGAATGTCTAATTTCTCTTTTGGGTCTTGAGCTAAAACGTTTGGGAACAACTGACTGGGCTACAGTCTTAGTTTGAACATCAGCCGACAACACACTGGCAACTCCACTGCGAGGAGCAAAACGGATGAATGCCACCTCACTGGAGCACGAAGCAGCCCTTTGTACTCCATCTCCACCCCAGCTGGCCCCACGCACACACATGCGCCGATGATGCAAGGAAATACACAACTGGAAGAGTGTCTGCATGAGCTTGTTAGCTGTTTGAGTACAAACCAGTGAGTCTCAACCTTATAGGAATTTGAAGGGCCAACAGTTTGAGATACCTTAGGCCAGGGTTTCTCAAACTTTTATATTTCAAGGTTTCCCCTTAACTTTGACATGCAGTGTACAAATGGAAATGAACCCATGAGGGTTCTATTGGTTCCATTGTACACTAGTGTCAAAGTTACAGACTTGTAAGGGTCAATTTAGACCCCCCCTAAAAGGAACCCACAAAGTCCCTGGAATCCACTTTGAGAACCACTGTCTTAGGCATCGCCTTGTACCCCCAGATATGCTTTTTTATATCTGCAGGGCTAGGGACCCCAATTTACACTTTTTATTTTATTTTTATTTTTTTCCCCTAATTTTTATCCCACAATTTTACAACCCATATTTCACCCAGTGCCAATTGCCTATGTAATCCTGGGCTCTGCTTTCCCTCTGCCGCGCCTGGGGAGACAACGGACTAACCTCATGCTTCCTTCAATGCATGAGTAGTCCAAGTTGTTTCTTTTCACCTGACAGGGGGGATTTCCCCGGGATGGACATAGCGCGTGGAAGGACTGGAACACGTTATTCCAACCAGTTCCTCTCCCCTCCATCAAGCGCCCCGGCTGGCCAGGGGGAGGCATTATTGAGACCAGGATTACTGCATGTTTTTGTGAGGGTATCAACCCTAGGAGACACGGGGAGAACATGCAAACTCCACACAGAAAGGCCCTATCGCCGACCCCACCTAGGGTGTGGGCGCTGATGACGCGGAGGGAGAAACACGCCCCCAGCAACCACAACGTCCCCTGGCGGGAATTGAACCCAGGACCTTCTAGCTGTGAGGCGAAGCGCTAACCACTGCGCCACCGTGCCCCCCCAATTTACACTTTAAAAAGCTCAGTGTTCGTCACTCTTTAAAGCAAATGAGTAAAAGGGTCCATTTGACTATTTGAGTTGCAGTGTGTCCATTTGGTTTCAAAACCCATTTCGAACCGAGGGCAATTCTAAAAGCGCCTTCTAAATTCTAAGAGTTTTCTGAAAACAATAACAGAAAAGGTTACACATATTGTATAGCAACATCTGAAATGACACAGATGCTGATTGAAAGATGTATAGGTTAAACTATCAATCCTTTAGCTAGGGACACACTGGGGCACCCTCAAGGACCCCTGGAGGAACCCATACCCCACATTGAGAACCAATGCAATAAACGCCAAGGCATGTAGCCTAGTCCAATGCTAATATAATATAACCAATATTATTTGATCAACTGAAGCAACAACAACGCACTGCATGCTTTTCAATTCAATTCAATTCAAATAGCTTTATTGGCATGAATGTAACAATATACAATATTGCCAAAGCATCAAGTGCAGTGAAAAAAGAAAATATTTAAATGACAGCTTCACCATCTAATTTGCTTAACTAACTTTAGGAAACCTGCACATGCAATACATGGATGTCCTCTGGCATTCCACCATCGTCCATGAGCAATCGACAGGCACATCAAGAGGGAATACTTTGTGATCTGCCTAGGATGTCTGTGTGTGTGTGATTTTCCTCCCAAGTAAGGAGTTAATCTATAGTATGATCAGTGGTGGAAAAAGTACACATATTGTACTTAAGTAAAAGTGTCAATACTGCAATATAGAAATACTCTGCTACAAGTCTGGAATTCAAAATGTAGGCTACTTGAGTAAAAGTATGAAAGTGTTGGCATCAAAATGTACTTAAAGTACCAAAAGTACAAAATGGACATAGCAGATATACAAGTTCACAAAGCGTCGCCATGCAATTTTCAAATAGCCTATGTATAAAATAGGTTGGTTTAATGTGGTTTATGTATGTTTTATAATATTAATCCGCAAAGTAACTAGTAACTAAATTAGTTGTCAAATAAATGTAGTGGAGTAAAAGTACAATATTTGGATCCGAGATGTAGTAGAGTACACATAACTCAAGATTGTACTTAAGTACAGTACTTAAGTGAATGTACTTGGTGACTTTACACCACTGATTATCCTTGAACGGCGAGCCATGAGGCTGTCGACTATAACCTACCAATCACACTGGGCCTCTGCAGGCCATAGTTCACTTCCTTGGTTCTCCGTGCCACTCCTTGAGCTAACTTCCTCAATAAATACATAAAAACACACAAGAAGATAAGGGCATTGGATATCATTGTGCTGAAATGTTTTGGTTATCAGAATTAAACTTTCCGTGAAGCTGCATGCTTATACGTGGATCTAAATGACTTCTCAGTAGAACAGCTGCACAAACCTCCCTTTTCACAAAGACTGGCCAAACAGCTGAATGAAAGGTGCAGGTTCATTGAGAAAAATGTAAATAAAAGTGCTGCAGAGTTGTTCTGCTAGGCAGATTGTGAGGTGAGAGTGGGAACTGTCTCCAAGGGAATGTCAAGGTTGGCCTTATTAGTTCTACTTCAAAGAGGGGGATGTTTGAATGCTTTCATTTCAGTTTTCATGTCAGTGGACTCTCCCATTGACCCATACAGAGACGTTTACAAAACCCCTGGCCCCAATGTTGGCGTCCAGAGAGGGTCTCTGTCTCTCTGTGACCAAAGGATCCTGCCATACCAGACAGGCAAAGTCTGACACTTGAGGGAAACAGAGGTGTGAGCTAGATAAAGCTGCCTTGCCCTGTCGCTGCTGTTTGTGCATGTGTCCAATGATAACACATGTCAACCACTATCACACACTCCGAGTCGCACAGAGGTAACAGAACGCGCCCAAAGCCCTGGGAAAACGTGGAGGAGCGTGAAATCACCTTGATCCAAAGATTCCTGCCGCATACCAGTCCGCTGAACCCACCAGAGCACAGGGGCCCTGAGATGGGCAGCCTGCACACTGCAGGGCCACAGGTCGGGAAACAGAGAACAGACACACAGAGACGAGACAAGAAAGAGAAAGGGGTTAATGTGAAGCTTAAAATCGACTTATGCATTTCCTGTACAAGAGCAGGTAAATCATTTCATGAGGGTGGGGGGGCTCTCCGGGGATATAAACACAGGATTCACTTTGACATGCCACTTTCAAGGCCAGGCTTGATTACAGGTTGCCCATGTGCTGTGAGTCAGGCCTGCCTGTTTGGGTTTACTGACAGTAGAAGAGGATGCTATGGCTGGAATGCTGTGGTGTGAACAGTGGTGAACACTCCTCCCAGTGCTGAGTGATAGCTGGTGTGCTTCAGCCAGCAAGCAGATAAAGTGGCCTCTGTGTGTCACATGGCAGTATACTGTATGCTTTCACATCAACCGATTACACCCTATTGCCCTGCAAAACCCCAGAGTGTCAGTTTAACTCGGAGTGTATAAATCGACCCGCAATAGTACATTTTTACACTCCCTGGGTAAAATGTACCCTCAGGATTTTACAGTGTGGGAGGAGGCGAGATCTCCATTCCCAAACATGAAATGTATGCTACATACATAGATTATGGGTGGTTCTTGCCCTTCCACATGCTATTCCTGTCATGCTATCAGTGTAGCGGAGCAGGCCTCTATCAAGAGTTGTCACACATCAAAGCTAGCTTGTCAGTGCCACTTCACCACACTGTGGCTACACAGAAGTGGGAAAGAAGGTGTTTTCCTAGAGAATATGGCTACACATGTAGAACATCAGACAGAGAAAATGCTCTCACATGTTCTCCTTGGAGTCTCGTTGATCATCTGATAATTTGATAATGAATTATTGGGTTACCAACATTACAAAAATAGCACTCAAGTTTAGAAGTGACATTAGGGTTAACCAGTCTTAAGGGTTATGGAATTCATGGACAGTAAACATTCCACTTGAGCAATCCCAACTCGTTACACGCATAATATTAGAAAGAGTGCAAGATAAGTGCACCATTAGCTGCAATACACCAGGGCGCAGATGTTTGCCTTTTGTTAATTTAGTTGCTGTATTATTTGCTGTTTGCATGTCTATGTCTTTATACTACAGTAATCCCTAACGTTGCATCTTGGAATGTGATCATGAGAGTACTGTGGCGCAAACAGTTAAATTGCAGAAAAAAAACTGCAGAGCTAGATCGGAAAACAAATGGAAAGTCATCGAATCGGCGCAGGAAAACGAGGGTGTTTCCCCACACTGTGCCTTTGGAATGTTTTGGCTAAAGTGAAAGCCATCATTCAAACCCAAATGCCAACATTTGAAGAGACAATGAAGGGACAGATAGAGACATCCGGGCCTGGTCTTTTAGTCTGGATCTGGAACACAAGTGCGTTTCTTCTCTGTCTCTTGAGCCCGGGTCAATGGCTCAGTAACCCCCTGCCTCCCACCCTAGTATCCCGCCCCCCCCTCCCCTCCTCCCCAGGTCGGTTTATACAAGTCGTTCGGCAGCTTGCATCCCTCACTCCTAGCGGAGCTTCAGAGAACATTTTGCCCCATTCTCTTCTTGAACGCTTAGGAGTGAGAAAAAAGGAGAGAAGACCCAGACAAATTAATGGTGAGGGAAGGCAAGAGGGGAGGAGTGTAAGGATTGTGTTTGTGTGTGTGTGTGTGTGTGTGTGTGTGTGTGTGTGTGTGTGTGTGTGTGTGTGTGTGTGTGTGTGTGTGTGTGTGTGTGTGTGTGCGTGCGTGTGTGTGTGTGTGGGGGGGGGGCATTTAGCACAAAGGGGAGCCTGGATTAAGTCATGAGCTGTGAGAGACATAGGTTGGATTTTTAGTGGGTGAGGTCACATCCTCTCTGTTGAACAGCAGACAAACTCATCCTTCTCCACGTGTCTAGAAGAGTGCACTCTAATGAAAACGATGGTCTCTGGCGATTCATTTAGCTCCTAAAATGTAAAAAAAAGATCTGAAAGGGTCAGAGACACGGCAGCAAGATTTGTGGGCTGCTGTGATAGAAGGATATCAAATGGAACACAACCACCTTAAAGACTACTGATCATGGTGTATACATTCCTGCACGAGTAATCTTTATACACATGAACTGAAAACTGTTTCACCCCTTTCAATTGTACATACACATTTTATTTTGATTGTATTATATTGATTGATTGTATTGTACCGTGTACACCGTGTACACACAATTGCCCCCCCCCACTGACACTGGGGGGGCCAATTGTTCTGCTCCAGCAGTCTGATGTTTGCCTTCCTTCATTTGCCTCACACCGCACAGATGGCAAGTTGTGAGCTTGTAGATCGCCGTTTTCTACTGGCTCGCACCGCCATGCGACAAAGTGTGAATCAGGCTTCAAGGCGCTGGAGGACAGGGGGACTCTGGGCCCGGGCCAAGAGGCAGCGTCTGCCTGTCACAAGTGAGTGAGTGTGTGCGGTCAGAGATTAGGGAAGGAAAAGGACCCAAACACCAAATTCCGGTGGAGGCGCTCCTGTAGCAGCTGTGGCTTTCTGAGTGGGGAAGGATGCCGGACAGCTGGAGGGACCCGATTGGCTGGCGAGGCTGTGGAGGGGGGCGTGTCCCTAGCCATGGCCATGGCTTCCTCTCTGTGAAGTCTTAAATGAGACGAGTGACAATTCATCAGGGACAGGATGTCCAATAGGAAGACGGACCCCTAGGGCTAGACGGAGGGGGCCCTGCAGCTGGCCACACGGTGACCTTGGTATCAAACTAAAAAGCTGAGTCTCGCTCCCTTTCTCCCTCTTTTTCTCTATCCCTTTCTCATAAGCACACTATGCCTATAGAAAAGAAAGAAAAGAAAAAAGGGCATTAATCAGCAGGAGAGAGCAGAGCGGTTTCCAGTAAGTCATTTTCTGTACGTTTATTTTAAGGCGACAGGGCCTCGCCGGTCCACAAATAACATTGCTTTCTTCGTCTCTCTCGACTTCCCCCGGTCTTTGCAACATTTCCTCTGCAGCACACTTTACATTTCCCTCCTGAGAGAGAAGAGGAAACGGGGGCCCTCGCCATGCGAAGGAAAGTGCTTTGAAAGCGGCTCGAGCAGCGCCATACGCTCCGTATGAACGGCGAGCACTGAGCAGGGGAGGACTCAGAGGCAGACTTGCCAGGGGCCCCAGTCTGTCTGGGAGCTGCCTGCAGCTTTCCTGTGTGTGATGCATGCGCACCACTGGGCCTCCTCAGCTTCTACCAGCAGCATAAAGAGGCCTCTGTGAGGCTGACTCAGCTCTACTCTTAATTCACCTTATTGGTCTCATTGCTTTATTCAATTCAGAGGGAAGGCTCAAGAGCAACTGGTCCCTCTGGGACCGCAGGTCCCGCCTCCCCGTCAACAGAAGCCCTATCCATTTAACCAGAAGGATGGAAAATGTCCTGTCATTGGCATGGAACTTGGAAGCTGTCTCAATAAACAGCCCCTGTGTAGTTACTACAATTAGAGTGACCATCCATGACCTGTAGCCAAGAGTAAAAAGTTGTGTGCATTTAACTCTGCTAGTATACGAAATGGACCCTTTTAAGTAGAGTGTACCCAAATGGACTGGCAGGGTTGAACATACAGTATAAGGGCCCTATTTTCGTCCATGCCTTGACATTTTTTTTTAAATACTTCAAATAGCTGATCTACAAGCTCACAACGTGTCGATGTAGATCATAAGGGTCCAACCCCTGGGTTTTTATTTATTTCACATTAACACTCAGGATTTCACTGTGAGTGATAATTCAATAAAGCTACATAAATGTAGTGTCTCCCCGTGGAAATTGCCTTTTCTGGCTACACAAAATGTCATTGTCTTGAAATTGAAACCATTCTAGGAATCTTGGCTGACTATAGTACAGCGTTGCGGCACACGCTACGTTTACAGAATATGGAGGGCAGAGTGGAGGAACGTCCGAAATGTAGGCAGCCAGGCCTATTCAGTGCCACATAGCACTGCACTGACCCACAAACCACTAGCCAATTCTTTACCAAATGCATACCACTTGATCTCACCACTAGCATGCTAGTAAGGCAAACAAAAACACTTTGGGTGATGGTGAAATCAAACAGATTCCCTTGTGTGTTGCGTAATCTAGCATTCCAAAAGAGCCCCAAAAGAAAAGCACGGCAAAAAGCAGGGCATGCTGGCCTTATCTGGAGGAAATGCCATGATAGGAATTAGAGCGATGACGGTGTGGCTGGCACTGCGACGGCATCGCTCTCTCCGCGTTCTGCTGGCTCACAGCCCAGCTTTGATCTTCTCGTGCCTGGAGACCTCCTTGGAGGTCCAGTGGCACAGAGGTGTGGTCTAGTGGGGCTCCAGACCTGCACGTGAGGGCTATTTCCACTGGGGCGTTCTTCACTCTGACCAGGCGAGGGACTTCGTATAAAGCCCACCAATACCGTTATCAGCTCATCTGTAAAGCTAAGTATGGGCATTATGACACTCCTACACTCCACCACGGAGCCAGTATGAGGTTAGCTGTTGCCCCATCCTCAGATATAAAGATGAGGTCCATTTAAAAAAATACAAAAACATGGTCATAGTTGGCTGTTTGTCTCTTGGTGGTCACCATTTCCCTCGTCTTTTTCCCATGACACATTACTTTGGGTGCAGCCCTTTTTAGCTCAGAGAGCTTAAAATCCTGTTCAACGGGCTGAGCCTTTAGAAAAAGAGACAGAGCTATAACTACTTTGCCGGTAGTGAAAACCAGTTTGAGTCCAAACCTGGAGATTAGTCTTAATCAAATGACAACCTTGAAGGACTAGATACTTGTGTTTCATTACCGAGCTAAGGGTCCCCCCAAGCTATGAGAGGTGGATTAAGGTGACACATGACACAACTTGCTATGCACCAACTATGAACACACACACACACACACGCACGCAAGCACGCACGCACGCACGCACACACGCGCGCGCACACACACACACACACACACACACACAACACAAACACACACACACACACACACACACACACACACACACACACACACACACACACACACACACACACACACACACACACACACACACACATACACACACACACAATTCACTTCACACTCAAGAAATGCACACGATATACGGTACGATCCATCTCAAATATTCCCACAAGGACTGCCCGGTTCAGTCTATCAGGCCTATTAATAACAGATACCTCCCAGAAGAGAACTTTTTCCTCTTGCCTGAGGTCAGTGAAGAGGAAGTCATCAATTCTTCCCACCGAAACCCTGGGAGGAGTGGGACCCATTCTTTCCAACTCGTTCTATCGCTGTTATTCAGATGTCAGCCTTGAGCCAGCCCACACCGGTCCACTTGTGTGAGATTAGGGAGAGGGGGATTTCACAGTGCTTCTGGCCCTGGGCTTGCGATGCTCAGGCTGATCCTAGGCCAGAGCTTCCCAGGCTCAAGGCCTCGTCCCTGGGGATCGCTTGCGCAGTTCCGGCCATGTCGCTCTGAATCCTCCGCAGCCTCCAAAGTGGGAAGGTAGCCAAATTATAGAGACCCACGTACGGCATCCATCCAGAGGATGTGCATCTAAAATGTCAAACATATACAGCGAGGCGTTTTGTGCTTGTAGATCGGCTATTTTCACTAGTTTAGATGATTTTTAAAATGATAAATATGAAACGAACGGTTTTGGACATACAAGGTTTTCACCCGACAACAACGATATGGATCAGACTCATAACAGACCTACAAAGTATATTGGAACTGCTTTATAACCTGATGAGAGTGTGCACGCAGTGGTGTGTCTCCCACCTGTAACTGTTTAATCAGCACCATTTAAACTTATAGCCTATATCCAGTAACAACTGTACCTGCAGTATACTAAACTATTTAAACTTCAGTGTGGCTATACGTTTTGAAACACTCAGCAATGGCATTCTCATGGAAATGGAAGCACCCGGTCAGACTGATTCTACACAACCTTGGATGTCTTTTGTTTCCGTTGCTTATGTAATTGTTGATAACAGGAAGTACAGAGGCATATGTTATGGTTGGAGCTCCGGCCTGAGCTCAAGTCCTTGGTCAGGATTCCCACTGTCACTGAGGAAATGAAAGCACAGGGAGGATCTCTTTATGGTTAGCCCCATGAAGACATAAATACTCACTGGGAGAAGCAAGACTTTCAATGGGCCTGCCGGAAAACTGATGAACAGGCAAAGAACATATTGCACAAGATGAGAAGAGAGAGCTTGTCGCAGGATTGAAACCTCTCAAAGCACACAGGGACACAAATGTTGCATTTGATTTCATTGTCCTCCAGTTGTGCTGTTGATAAAAAAGGGGGAAAAAAGGAAAGAAAGCAAACATGCTTGAGGAATCTGTGAAATGCAGAGCGTGGGAGGAGTGGCTTGACACATGTGGCTAGACATGAAAACAACCAGAGCTTTCAAGGTGCGGCTTCTCTCCACAGCCTGTTGCAGTCTCGCCTGTCAGTCTGATATGCGCTCTCAGATGTGACGGAACTGAGTATGTTTGTATTCCATAGGGTTTCCAGAGTTCAGTCTGTGCCCCTGGGGCATGCAGATATGGGTGACTGTGAGGGGCCATTGGAAGTCCCTCGTTCCCACACACAGTCGGCTGCAAGACATCACATCTATTATTGACGTACATGACGCTATGGGACTCTCACGTCAGTTGCTACATCGATTGCAGCACATGTACAAACAATATGGAAGAATGTCATTCTTTTTTCTCAAGCACGCAGGTAGATATTCAGAGGACCAGCCAGGCTCGAGTGTGACTTTGTATGAAAGCCCATGCATGCACGTAGACTCACAGGAAAACAGATCGACAGTGCCATAAAGACGGAAAGAAATTGAGGGAGACAGTCAGCCAGACAGACAGTGAGTGAGTTATACAGGTACAATAAGCAGTGAACAAACAGGGTGGTATAGAGACAGGCAGCTGAGGTCATGCACGCAGCCTCTATTGCATTCCGCAGAGAGGAACAACAAAGGTGTCAATGACCAACAACAGCTGGGTCTGCTTCCTCAAGAGAGCAGTGTCTGATGCATGGGGGAACATGATACAGTCCTTTCCCTCGCACTGACTACGACAGCTTTCATGACATCCGATATTGCAACGCACATGGCCACGTCCAGTCCGATCGTCTTGACATGACATCAGGAAGCACTCTAGACAGACAGAGGACATATCGTCGTTTTCGGGTGGAAACCTTGTATGTCCAAAACCATTTGTTTTTTTAATTAGCATTTTAAAAAACGGTTTAAAATAGTGAAAAATAGCCGACCTACAAGCACACGTCTCGCACCGTGAGGTGTTGTGTGCTTGTAGATCTGCTATTTTCACTAGTCTTGTGCGACAGTCTTGTATGATGAAGCAGGGCTTTACCAAAAAAATAAATAAACAAATTTAAACTTGTAGATACGAGGTTTCTGCCAGACAGTGACGATATGTTGCTCTCGCCCAACTTGCAAAAAAAAAAATAGCTTCTTCTCATCTGGCAGATAAGAAACACAAATACATGACATGCAGTGTGGTAGAGAGAGAGCTAGTGTGTGTATCTACGGGAAGGGAGAGAGAGAGAGAGAGAAAGTGATAACACATTCTCTCATGCTACAATCATTTCCCCCCTCCGGCATGGGTTCTGCCCCGACAACTAGCTCACCAGCTGAGAGAGGAGGATGTGCTGGTGAATATGCCTCGGCAGCAACGTACAGCAGGGGTCTTCAACAGGTTTACTACAGGGGTTCCTCCAAATCTTCCAATCCTTTTTACCCTATAGTGTCCATATTCTGAGAACTGTAGCCAAAAATAGCAGATCTACAAGCTCACAACGCCTCGCACTGCGAGGTGTTGTGAGCTTGTAGATCGGCTATTTTTGGCAAAGAGGTTTGGTGTAGAGGGGGAAAAGAGCAGACTAAGTACAGAGTGAAAGGTCAAGTTTATTAAGTATTGACGGTTCAAGTGGTTCTGAAAACACAAATTGACTGGTTGATTGGGCTGTCAAACGATTAATCTATATGGAATCTATGAACAGTTTGTGGGGGTCCCTCCCTGCTTCATCTCTCTCTCAGCTAAGGGGTCCTTGGCCTGACGTATCCCTGACGTACAGTAAATGGAAGATAAGCAACACTGGAATTTTTTTTTTCTATTGATTACTCACCCCATGGAGACTTGAGTTCAATAATAATGTATTGTATTTGTCGAATTCCTAAGACAATAATTAGTTTACTAAAAGTTTACCCCCATTGTTTCCGGATTCTCGTAGCTTGTCTGAATGTCAGTACAGGAAGTGATGTATATAAGACCATCCCCACCTTGTTTTTTTAACATGGGTGGATTGTTTAGCTGTGCTAGGCTAGCATGACACCACTCTATTCCCATTGAAATACATTGGAGGAATGGGGAATCAATTTTCATAGATACTTTGGTATGACTGCAGCCTTAAGCTCTATCAAGCATCTATATTGGATCAATTGGAGGCAAACCTAAACCAGAATGTTTAGCTACATATTCTCACAAACACCTCTCACAAACATAGCAACCACGTCGAACAAACGTGAAAATTTCCCACTGTCCACATTTTAAACATGCCACTCTTTGAACCGCATTTATTTCAATTTAACAAAATCTCGCCTCACGCAGAGCAGCCAGTCCTGACAGAGTATTCTGACCATTCTGGCCAGTGCTGAAACGTCAAAATGATCATCAGAGTATCAAGTTACAGAGGGGGAGGGGGGGGGGGGGGAGGGAGGGGGGAGAGGAGCTGAGCAGAGTAGAGTATCGAATTACAACAGAGGGGTGTGTGTGTGTGTGTGTGTGTGTGTGTGTGTGTGTGTGTGTGTGTGTGTGTGTGTGTGTGTGTGTGTGTGTGTGCGCGTGTGTGTGTGTGTGTGTGTGTGTGTGTGCGCACACGTTTTTGTTTCCAACATTTTTTTTTCTCAAAAAACTTTTTTTTTCACAAAAAACTTTTTTTTTTCAAAAAACTTTTTTTTTTAAAACACTTTTTTTCTCAAAAAACTTTCTTTTCCTCAAAAAACTGTTTTTTCCTCAATAAACGTTTTTTTTCTCAAAAAACATTTTTTTCTCAAAAAACTATTTTTTCTCAAAAAACTATTTTTTCTCAAAAAACTATTTTTTCTCAAAAAAAGAATTACCCATATTTGGCCATTACACACACCACACTGCCGCAACATGGCGGTGAAGGCCGCACAGCGGCCTGAACTCTAGACTTTTGCGGCCCTTTTCTAGTAGTATATAATTTGGCTATTTTAAACTAGCCGATCTACAAGCTCACAATGCGTTGCGATGCTACGTATTGTGAGGTTGTAGATCTGCTATTTTCAAAAGATTTTTAAACATTTGAAAACTTGAAGCTTGCTTCTCGAGTATCCTATTAATCTATTAAGTTATCAAAATAATAATTGATAAGAAAATTATCGATAGTTGCAGGCCATCATAAAAGCCTCAAAAGCTAATTGGAGGCTTTTATGATGTTCCCACTTCCCACCCAGCCACCTATGTTCTCCTTGGCTTTGACCTCTGGCCACCGCTGAGACCCAGCTCTTTCTCCGACATGAGGTGTCGTCGGCGAACGGGCACGTGCCCAGAGGTGCCACAAGGGGGTGAAAGTGGTACTGAGTTACTAGGGCCCAAGGTGGGGGGGCCCTAATTATTTTATACTTTAGCTATTGAAAAATAGCAGATATACAAGCTCACAGCGCGGCATCGCAAATCTTTGAATATATGTATTTTTTAA
This sequence comes from Nannobrachium achirus, assembly GCF_963921795.1. Lineage (NCBI taxonomy): Eukaryota > Metazoa > Chordata > Actinopteri > Myctophiformes > Myctophidae > Nannobrachium > Nannobrachium achirus. The sequence goes on from NC_137830.1 coordinate 38,878,650, forward strand.
GCAAACATTGTACTTGTGCTTCTGAGGGTCCCTGGAACTACATATTTTGAGATATGTCCGTGGCCACGGATATGTCCGTGGCCAAATACATATCATTTTGGGGGTCCTTCACATAAAAAGGTTTGAGCACTACTGACATAGAAACATAGGTTTTTCAAAAAACCTTCAAGGACTGCACAAATTTGCACGATTTTTCAAAAATCTACAAGCTACAAAAATCTACAAGCTCGCAGCGCGGCACCGAGCTTGTATAGCTGCTATTTTTCAATAGCTAAAGTACAAAATACCGCATTGAGGCCCAGAATTTGGTGCGACACCCCTGCACGTGCCAACACGTCCAGCTCTTTGCCCTCTCCTCTCGTCATACCGAGCATGTTTTCTCACTCAGGCTTTAGGCACCGAACATGTTCTCACAACTCTTCTTTCAGATGATAATAGAGATCTGCACGTTTTATGTAACCCCCCCCTGCCCTGCGAAGAAGAATATATCGGAAAATCATCATCCCTCCAGTGTTATGTACAAGTTCAACCACATAGCAGGAGACATGGTGGCATGACTGAGCAGCCTTTCTATAAAATATATAAATGCCTTGCTTTATGAGAAGAGAGGTATCCAACATGTCTACCCGGGCCCATATGCTGGCTGGCTGTGTGTGTGTGTGTGTGTGTGTGTGTGTGTGTGTGTGTGTGTGTGTGTGTGTGTGTGTGTGTGTGTGAGAGAGAGAGAGAAAGAGAGGGAGTAGACTGGCCACAGGGTAGACCCCATGCTTCAGTCAAAGATATATTGAAGCCAATTAAGCTTCACTCATGTTGCCACATCAAATGGCTGCTCACCAAGTTAATGGGACCAGTTGTTTTTGCATGTTAATGTCACACCGATGCGATTTAAGTCTGAAAGACACACATCTGAACCTGTGGGGGTTTAATCTTATTTCCAGATGTTTCATCCCCTGGTCATCATCGCTCACATGTGCAAAGAATTTCAGAGAGCATGCCTTGTGGAGCTTTACATCATCTGACAAAGGAAATGCATTCATGTTGCATGGCATATATGAGCCACTTCAAAACTGAAAGCCGATGTGAATATTGCATACAATCACTGGGCTGTGGCTCCGCGGCAGCCCAGAGAGGTGCAGCAGTTCAGTCTGACCGTAATGGAAAACTGTGTGGGCCGAGGGCTTATTGACGTCGCATCTCTGAGAGCGTCCAAGAGCACATGAAAATGCTTTTTTGCGATGTCATAACACGGAGGAGAGGAGCTGCCAGGCCGTCGACTACAGCAGCGGATTGTGCTGCAGATCAAACGGTGCCGGGCCCTGGCCTGGGGGCAACGTTATATCAGATTTCATTTTGGGTTGAGGCCCTTCATTCATTTCTGACATTTACAGTTGGATCAGCGAGAGCCCCCTCTTCGAAGGCCTCTTGGCTCGCACTTCTGCACTGAGGCCCCGTCAGCCACTCTGGAAAAACCCAGTGCATCTGATTCACATTGCCTGGCTCCACTTGTGTGTTCCGTTTGGCCCGTGCCGCTAGGAGGAGGAGAGCGGGGCCAATTACCAGCCGCCACTCCGAGACGACCATGATGTCATCCTCCCCTCTCTCCGCCGCCATAACAGGCTGCAGATGAGAAGGCGGCTTCTCCCAGCCCTGTGAGCTTAAATAAAGCAGACGATGGATAAAAATGGCATTGAATATCTTACGAACAATTGCATCTCTCGGAATCTGCTCGCAATTATTGCCAATTACAGCGGTCCCTGATGCGTCACGGCCTGTTAACAGTGCAGCACTCGTCCTTAAGTCGGTGCGGATAATGTCGTGTCATTTATCTCACGGGAGAGAAAGAAGAAAAAAAAACACTTAAGATTGATAACAGCCCAAGAGAAAACAATGTGAGAGAATGGCTTTTAAGGTCTGTTGATGTCATAGTTGTGGGACAGAAGTACAGCCACTGAGGCAGAACCTCTGTATGAAGGACACCTTAGTTTTTTTGCAACAAGGGTTCATTTTTTAGATTGTTATTAGACAAAAGAAAAGATGAGTAAATGAAATGTTTTCATTTACTGCTTTCTATCGTTTTAGCGATTTTAATGATTTTGATTTCAATGGGTGCGTTGTCACTGGTCAAGTGGCTAAATATGTATTTTTAGACACAATAAGCCCTTTCCCAAGATGCACCGCAATCTTTCATAACTTATGGAGGCTAGTAGTGTTACTGTAAAAAGTAATAAAGAAATCGCCGGCTTATTGTGTCTAAAAATACAAACTTAGCCACTTGTACGCATGTCCCCATCCACTGAAATCAGTCTCTTTAAAACCGCTTAAACGATAGAAAGCAGTAAATGAAAACATTTTAAACACTTCTTTTCTCTAATTCAAATCTCAAATATGAACCCTTGTTGTAAAAAAAACAAAGTTGTCCTTTAATGGGGCCATGCCCATGAATGAAAAACACCTGTGTGATGTAGTGTGGCCCTCTGGCCTCCTCCACTGCCCAACCTGACACGCCTTCATTGTGTGGAAAGCCACAGTCAGCCAACTGTGTCCTCACATATCAAAGGGGAGGTCTTGACAATGATGCTGGGAGTGGCACTCACAAAAACTGTGGCATGCACGCGCGCACACACACACACACACACACACACACACACACACACACACACACACACACACACACACACACACACACACACACACACACACACACACACAGACAGACGCACACAATCCCAATGCGGCAAAACACGCACACACTCTAGTCTAATGACACATGGGCAAACACACACGTGCACCCTTCGGTGAACGTCTTAAGTACTATCCCAGAAGGCCTTGCATTTTCGAGGAAACGAGCGTGGAAGCCACATCAGTGGATCTCTCCTCCCTGCAGGGACCTGTGGGCTGCGACAGACCTCCTCTCATTTCCCTGTGTAATCTATCTCAAACGCCCCACAACCACACACTTCATATAGACTGGGCTTCTGCAGAGGACATCTTTCCTGAATTTGTCAGTATAGATTCAAGAAGGAGCCAATTTCCCATCATGTAAATTTACAGCTGCATAAGGCTGCGATTTGATATGCGTCAACAAACAAAAAAAGCGTACAATAAGTCCTTGTATACATTTTTGGTGAATGTTGATTTTATCACCCGAGAGTGCCGTCATCCACGGGCGATTGTTTTTTATTTGATGTAGAGGCGATGATTGCGTCAAAATGTGGGAAAAAGATAAGCAAACCAGACGTGAAAATTATAGGTTCATACAGATGGTATTCCTACGCAGTATGCAGAGTAGAAGTCTTACATTTCACAAAGTGACAGGATGTGATGAAAAGAAGAAATACAATAATTGAGCTGATGGGCGCAATCCCCAGACCCACCTGCGCGCAACTGAATATGCATTATCAGTGCAGTCAAGGACTTCAAGTACTTGGGCTCATGGGTCAACTCAACAGAGCAAGATCTTAAAGTGAGGAAGGCACTTGCATGGAGGGCCCTGAATGGCATGGCCAATGTATGGAACTCCAACCTCCCCCGACAAACCAAACTCAGCTTCTTCTAAACAACGGTAGAGTCTGTTCTCCTATCTGGCAGTGAATGCTGGACCCTGAATCCAACTCTGCAGAAGTCTCTAGATGGGTGCTACACCAGAATGTTACGTGTAGTGCTCAACATCAGCAAGAGTACACATGTTACCAACATAAATCTGTAAGCTGGAATATTAAGGGTGAGAGATAAAATAGCAGCCAGGAGAATGAGAAATGCAGGACACTGCCAAAGACACCAGGAGCTGCCAGCCAGCAAACTGGTGCTGTGGGAACCAACACATGGGCACCGGTCATGAGGACGTCCCACACTAACATACGTGGATGTACTCAAGAAAGACGCAGGAGTGCAAAGCACCAGCGAGCTGGCCGGATGTATGGAGAACCGGGACGACTGGAAGCGACGATGGAGGACTCGTCTGAGGACGACCTAGAGAGAGTGCACAGCCTTTGCTGTGGGAGAGGAAAGAGCTTTGATGGTAAATTCCTCTCTAAATCTTCACAAGCCATGGTTCAGCTATAGCTCAGGGGAGGGTCGGTGAAGTGCGGTTAGGCACCTAACCTCAAGTCACATAATGGAGCAGGCTCCATGAAAGCCAGGAGCCCCTTCCCATTAAGTATAGGGTAAAATGTGTTATACATGCTTGTATGCATAATACTTAATTCAAATTAGGTAAGCTAAGTTAACTCTAATTGTGTCCATTTTCAGTTGAAAGTGCTGACATTACAGAGCAAACCCAGAGAAGAGTCTTGGGAAATGACCACAGCTTCAGCCTGGAAAACCCAAGTCTCGTCAACCATGCCTGTCGAGCGGATGGTTAACTATCTGTTGGTAAACAACAATGGAACAATACATTTCTCTCAATCAGCTCTGTATCCTATCATGTTCATTTCCGTAGCATAACGGCTAGCGGCTAGATTACATTTCGTAAGACCACGTCACTCACTCACAAAAAAAATGCTGACGTGTCACATCAAATTGGGCTTTGCTCTTGCACTCAAGAGGATCTGAATCTTGTCGATGTGTCTTCAGAGCTGTGTCATATACAGACTGCATGAGCTATGCCCTGTTTCGCATTCCTCTGCCATGCAACCTCTGTCCTGCCTGGACTTTCCCACAGAACCCTAAACCCTGTGAATGAGAGTGGGCCTTTGTTTCAGGCATTTTTTATCCTGATCCCAGCAACTTCCCCATGGTGGAATGCAACAGGAATGCCAGCGCCAGCTACCTGGCATTAGAGAGTCTTTGTCCGGAAATAGGAGAGGCTGAAGCAGAGAACAGGTCAAAGAGGTTTGACAATGGGTAGCTTACTCTCAAGGTGCCCAGCCCATATTACTGTGCAAATGAACTGCACGACCCGGGTCAATTTCTGAAACATGGCAAGGTGCACCACGGAGAAGCTAAAAAAAGCACTTTGTCTGCAACTAGGCCAGTTTCCCTATGAGCTCGCCACAGTACCTGTCACAAGACTTTCTCCCACTGTACAAATCATTAACTGGCTTGCCGGTGTAGCAACTGATTGGCATGCACACACAAGCACATTTGAAAATGTGTGTCGGCTGCAGTTAACAGGTTGCCATGAGCTTATCGCTAGCTGAGAGCTGGAGCAGAAAGGAAAGGGTTAACCTCAAGGTGTACTGTAATTCCATTCGTTCCTGTATACTGACACATTGGTTTAGTTGTGGGAGGCAAAGGATTCCATGGTGTACAAAATTAGGATTTTGCAGTATGACACTGATCACAGTATCAGCGTAGTGTTATATATTTTGCATCAGCAATAATTTGTGATGTATCATCCCAGCTTGGTGACATCACAGACAGGTAATGTGGAATAGTGTATTATTAACCACTTAAGCCCTAAATACTTTGTCATACAACAAACAATGCAAATAGCCAGTCTAAAATCTCACAATGCATCGCATGGAGACGAGTTGTAAACTTTGTAAGACAAGCTGCAATTTTCTTTTCTTCAAATTTTCAACATTTGTGATTTTCTTTTGAAATGTTTGGCCTATTAATAATAACATGTCCAAAATAAGGACATCAGGTTGAAAGTGGATACATGTCAAATTACTCTCAGGCTATACAGTCAGTTACAAACCAGGATTTTACCAAAAGACATTCTACAATACAAAACGCATCTGCTGTAAGCGTGGGAACAAGCAAATGGCAAATGGTCTACATGTCAGAGCAGGAGTTTGCTTTGTGGCGGTATGCACAGACAGAGGCCCGTCAGTAAAGCCATTTCAGATGTAATGTGAGCAGGCCTATCTTCTGAGACAAACCGATGCAAGAATAAATATCAGAGATAGATGTGTATCAGTTATAGGGGTAAAATTATGGAATAACTTAGATAAAGACTTAAAAAACAGTAGATCAATAAATACATTTAAAAATATGTATAGGTCAAACATAATAAATAGATACAGAACATTAGTATAACATAAAACGTATTAACTGGTGTATAGTATATATAAATATATCTTAATAATATTATTGGTGAGGGAGGCCATGGAGGCCATGAAAGCCTATTCCCAGCAAACCAGTAAACGTAACGCTTCCCCGCTTGGCATGTACACTGCTCAATACTCTGGCAAGCAACTAAGCTATGTTTGCCGCCATGATTGTACTTAAATGTCATACAATTAATATAAAACGATTTTTATACAGGCATATATTTTAGCCACCTCTCGCTAGGACCCCTACCCTACTGCAGCTGCAGCAGCCAGGGGTCATAAGGCCAGGGGTCAGGTCAACACAAGCCCAGAATATCCCAGACACACACACACACACACACACACACACACACACACACACACACACACACACACACACACACACACACACACACACACACACACACACACACACACACACACACACACACAGGTTTGTATACTTTTGGGAACATTACATAGACTTCCATTCATTTTCTGTGGCCTTACCCTAACCTCTATCCCTAAACCTAAACCACCTGGACAGATGGGCACTTGAGACATGTGGGCACTTGGAGAGGTGGGCACCGGGACAACTGGGCACTAGGGACATGTGGGCACTTGGAGAGGTGGGCACCTGGGCAATAGGGACATGTGGGCACTTGGAGAGGTGGGCACCAGGACAACTGGGATCTAGGGACATGTGGGCACTTGGAGAGGTGGGCATCTGGACAACTGGGCAATAGGGACATGTGGGCACTTGGAGAGGTGGGCACCGGGACAACTGGGCACTAGGGACATTTGGGCACTTGGAGAGGTGGGCACCTTGACAACTGGGCACTAGGGACATGTGGGCACTAGGAGAGGTGGGCACCTTGACAACTGGGCACTTGGAGAGGTGGACACCTGGACAGATGGGCACTTTAGACATGTGGACACTTGGAGAGGTGGGCACCTGGACAACTGGGCACTTGGTACATGTGGGCACTTGGAGAGGTGGACAACTGGGCACTAGGGACACGTGGGAAAGTGTGCAAGGACTGACAGATACAGATCTCCATATATGGCCATATCAGTTGAATCACTGCTGCAACGTAGCTGTGATCACCCGCAAAGCGGGCGCGATCTCTAGATGTGAGCGAGGTGGCCACTTGGACAACTGGGCACTAGAGACATGTGGGAAAGTGTGCAAGGACTGACAGATACAGATCTCCATATATGGCCATATCAGTTGAATCACTGCTGCAACATAGCTGTGAGCGCCCGCAAAGCGGGTGCGATCTCTAGATGGGAGCGGCCCAAAGGGCCGCGAACTTCTAGTATATATATATTAGTAATACATAACTGACACTATATAACAAATAATTGAAAAGGTCAGTTTCTAGCATTACTTCTTCCATTTCGATTCTGTTTTTGTTGTCGCTTCTGTTTTTGTTGTTGTTTTGTCAACTCAAGTGATGTTAATTTATTTACCTTTTGTGCATTGTTGTTTCTGTTTTGTTGTGTTTTTGTTTGTTTGTTTGTTTTTTTGTGTTTTCAGTCTTGTTTATGTCATTATATGTTTTTCTGATTTGTTTGCTTATACTCTTTCGAATATTACGTTTATTTACACGTTTAAAAGGGTAAGCATAATAAGCTTAGGCTTCAGCTTATAGGTCTACCCTTTTGGTCTGATTTGCTTTATTTTTTTCTCCCTATGAAAGGGAAACAATGAACTGTATTGTTTTAATCTATCACAAAAGACCAAATAAAACTACTACTACTACTAGACTAGGGCTGATCTTGCCTGAGTCCCACAGTCTGATGATGAGGACCTGAGATAAGGTGCTGAGGGGTAACGAGAGGCCAAAGCAGACATGGCTGGGACATCAGGTCAAATGTATTGGCTAACCAAACAGCCTCACTTCCTGGGAGAACCACCAGAGAGAAAGCTATTACCTTTGCCAACTGGTCAGCTCAGTCCTCTGGATCAAATGCATTTGATGTTCGAACAAGTCAAGACACAAATCTTAAGTTATAAAAAAAAGAAAAAGAAATAAAGATAAAGGACCTTTCTATTATTAACCAGCGTATTACTGATGTAACAGAGGTTGTGGGTGAACACTTTGAAAGTGAATAGACCTAAACTGACCATTGACTGTAGGTTCTGACAAAACCCAACCAAAATCTGAACCACGCTTTTCCTTTAATGTTGTAATTTAGCCATGGTAGTTGGACTGTGACATGCTCTTCCCTAGAAAACCAAGCAGATGTGCTCTTTATTACCCACAGGCCGTCAAGAGTCCAAGGGAGTATAAGTGAACAAGGGAAGAGAGTCTGTCGTCCAGGCTCTCTCGTTCTCTCCAGAGGGGAAATGTATAAACTCAGTGGGGAAAAGATAAGGCCAGTTCTTCGACATGACAGCCCATGAGGGTAGATAAAGAATTCCGCCGAATTCCACACCAGTTAAGTATATTCATAGACAACAGCACTTTTTGCCGTCTGAAATTCCCAGCCTATCATGGAAACACTAGCCTGCATTCAGGCCAGCTGTTGCTGGCCTGAATGTGAACTGAGGGTGACCATCTTGAAAGTAATGTCATAGCCATGAGGTCACCAATCAAAGTACATCATAGTCATGCCTTCCAGCACTACCAGAAGGTTGCAACACCTGACTGCACCGCTGAAGTTGAGATGGAGCTATAATGGGTAGAAATGTAAAATTGGACAATGTTTACCCCTAGAGTAGAACATATAGAATTAGGTCATTCCAATCACATTTTCATTTTATGAGCAAACACACCTAACTGCATTTCATTATCTGATTTACCAATTCTTTGACTAAGGGAGGGAAAATCATGTCATGCTGCAGACATTTGCCTTCAGTTCGTGTTTGCTATTTACAAGTCGACTTCACCATGGTCACCAGGCCTTCAGAGAGCACGCAGAGAGAATCATTTCCTATTTGAAACTACATTATGCAACTACAGGACGAACATACAGTATGCGCTGGTTTGCCATGCACCCCAAGCATCCAGAGATCTTCTGATAGATAGAGTATGCAGGATTTAAAGTAGATTAGGACAGTCATGACAGGGCTTGTTAGTGTATCTTGGGGGGTAAGTCAGTCTCAACATTATAGCGGGACATCTTCCCCTCCTTACTGATCTCATAAATACAACTGAAGGAGCATTCATCAATTCATCCACTTAAAACAGGCAAGTCTATCTTCCATTCAAAACTGCTGTTCTGAACGGAAGAAACGGAGGCTGCTTCAGGAACAACAAACACGTTTGTTTCCTTTCTATTGTTGTAAGAACAAAAAGAGAATATGGAAGACTAGACAAGCAAAAGCAATAATATAAGGCCCCTGTGACTATTTCTGGGCAAGTGGAAACTCCACTTTAGGGGGCTGGAAAGTTGGCCGGTTCGAGATATGTCACTCATATTCAAGTCTTTCAAAGTTAGGCATAGCCAGTGATCTAGGCCTTAATGTAAAAGTGGGAAAATACAAGAGTTGTTCTCAAATAGCCAAATCCCATTCAATCCAAGACGCACCATGTCTTAACTCGCATAGTAACTGGTAAACACACATCAACAAAACACTAAAACGTATTAATGGCCCTCAAAACTTTTATCCAAATAAAACAGGGGGATTCTTAAGTGTTGCCACATTGCTACTTCTATGGAATATCTGCCAAGCTACTCGCCTACATGCCTCCTGTCTCTACGATCTCACAGGGACACCACATAACCACTTGGTATGTAGTTGTCTTTACCTCACTTTTGCTCTGTCAATCCCTGCCGCTACTGGGCAAATGGCATGCCCCAGCAATAAGGTGCATTGAGGTGCATTAATGCTTAGGTAGCCAACACTAAACGCTTACGCAAAGACTGTTATTGTCCATCCATACGGTGTCTAAGTAATCATATCCAGGGGTCAGACCTGAAGATCACACAATATAAGTGCATACATCAGGAAACTGTGACTTATACAAACTAAGATGTCCCTTCAGTCAGGCTTTAAGCCTAGCCTCAAGGTGTGCTACCTGTATCATATGTGTCGGCGTTGTGCCAACGTGTGAATAGACAGATGGCCATCTTAACTGTGGCACATGGCTGCCATCTCCAATAATAAAAGAAAATCACAACAATAACAACACTTGGTTAGTGTTTCAGCCATTGTTAAAAGGCCGTGAATAATTAATCAACACCCACAGAATTGGTTATTGTATCCCACTGAATTCATCATTGTAAGTATACTGTCCTTGAGCTGTGCTTTGTGTTAAGACCATTGTTTAAAGTTGCAGCTTCATAATATAAGACAGTCTCTCCGGTTCCTATCCCGGGAAGGCATATACCAGCTGGGTCCCTTACAAAGATACATATCTTGTTTCTATGGGCCTTTCTGTGCATCTGGCCATTTTACCATTGACTTGCATTATGAAAAATACATGAACTTTGCATAGATATGGGTATCATATTGAGCTTTCATCATTTTCAGGATACATTTTTGTACTAATAAGAGACAAGATAATCAGACTTGGGAATACGGTGACCTCGGTAACCCCTTAAACAAAAATGTAGTTGACTGAGGTCCCCCAGAGGTGTATACGTGGTACCCTCCTTTTCCCCCCCTGGGACTCTCCCCAGGGACTCAAGGGTTGGTGCGCTTTAATCAACACTGAGGATTTTTACTGTGTGCAGTCCACAGGACATAAATGTATACAGTATATATGCAGTCGTACCGCTTTAGTTTGACTGTGGGAGGGATATACCCCTATAGAGCAAGCAGGGCTTGTGCTTAATGGCATCAGGATGACTAAGCATGAGGCCCACTGCCTGTGGCAGCGTGCAGACATGTTCCATTCTGTCAGTGCCCCAGCAGCACACAGGCACCATCTAGCATGGTCCCCCAACTCTTGGCTAGGAGAGTGGGAACAATCAGCAAAGAATCCTTGTGAAACTCTTCTGTAAACAACCTCCCAAGCATCCACGGTGGCTGTAGTGTAAAAATCAGTCCATTTAGATCTGTGTTTGTAAGTTAGTTTGTTAGTTTTTTGCATTGGTGCCATGTGGCAGTTGGAGCAATGGTGTCAGGGGGCTGAGTTATCAATTGCAGACCAATGATCATATGACATACAGTACACTGTAAACATAGCGCACGCACACTCTCACACTCACACTCACACACACACACACACACACACACACACACACACACACACACACACACACACACACACACACACACACGTGTGGCCTTGCAAGGAATAACTGCACTGGGAGATCTTTTTTTTATTGCATTGCCAGCAAAAATGGACATAAGTTGTTATCCAAAGTGTGTCATATTTCCCATCAGTGTCAGGAAAATGTACTGAGTCAATGTCTTCCTGCAGGTATTTCCTCCCAAAACAATGAATATCTACGCTAAGCATTCTCCTCAAACCATTCAAACCAAATCCCAGTATCATACAGTGGTTTCACAGTGTGTGTGGTCTGATCTCAGACAGAACCCCCTCACCAGTGCTTTTAAATCTTTACCTCCACCTAGTGGGCTTTGCTAGAATAATAGTACAACAACCCTTGCTTAGGGTTAGCCTCCAAAGTGTGAGGAACGACAAACTCAGAAGACCAAAATTAAATCAAAATACACTACATTCAAATTCATTGAACGGTTTTGAGTTAATCTGTGTTTCCGGGATCAAGTACATGGGCCCTGTGTCACCCTATAGAGACTGAGTGGTACCTTGTCTTTGTAGGCTACACTATAGACCACTGAAGCGTGATGCACATTTTCCACCCAATTAAGGGATTCTGGTTCCATCACCTTGCCAGATTAATGATAAAATGAATAGGGCAACATAGGACAACAGCACTATTTTGCAGGATCGTTTGATTTAAAATGGATGTTTTATTTGTTAACGTGGTGTGGAAAAGTTGTATTATGTTTTTCTTTCTAAAAATGTCTGTTTGTCCTACATGACGAATGGCTTCCTTATCTATGGACCTGCAGTTAAGTAGAAGATGAAAATCGCTAGTATTAACCGCCGTTCAGCCCAAAGATGACAACACTTCAGTGATCTATTCATATAATTCATGCATCAAACTGGAACCGAAAGTTAGATAAAACTTGAAACTTGAAATCAATGGGAGCCAGCTTATGAACAAATAATATACGAAATGATTCAATGTCGTATAATCAGTTCAGGAATATCAAAGAAGACATATCACACATCTGATCACTTGTTTTTCGATATATTGCAGAATATGCAATTTTATTGAAGCGAGGTATCTAAACAGCACCAGCTCTTATTGCTGCACATTCAGAAACGTACTCTGTGCTCTTTACGTACCTCAATAAAATGATATAGTGTACACACGTCTTCTTTTATTTCCTTTATCAGGTTATTTTATAAAAGAAAGTCTTTATTCATAAGTTTGCCCACCTGGCTCTCATTGACTTCAATGAATTCCATCCAACGTCCAGCTCCAGTTTGCCTCCCAGTGCGACGAATCTGCCAGCTGGAATCGCTGGACAGAGAAAATGACGTAGATGTCACTTCCTTCATTTTCCACTCCTCGGTTGTAAACTAAGGACGCATTTCGACTGGCAAAGAACCGGTTTGGGTTCTTTCTCCCACCTATGGGATGAACCAGAGGTGAGCTTTTCCACCGAGAACCGAGTTGGTTCGAAACGGGAACACAAAATCCTTGGTTCCTCTTGTTCAATCTGGTGGAAACGCAAGCCGGTTCGCAAGAACGAACCAAGGTTATTTTGGTGGAAAAGGCCCCCAAGAGCCCCTTTACATGAGGGTTAGGGCTCACGCATACTCCAGGTGAAGTGATAGCTCTTCACTTTTTAAGGTGATAAGCTATCACTTTTTTAGGTGATGTCAGAAAGTAAAAGCAGAGCAGACATGTCTGGGTTTGCTAATGACGTAAGGTTGTAGTTTTCTGACTTTAGAAAACTACACTGCAGTGATAGCTGCTCACTCCACCCTGGACTATGAATGAGCCTTCAGAAGCTCCAACTCTTCCGAGATGTAGTGATGTGATATTGTGTAAACAATGTAAAAAGAAGCAACATGGCAACATTCAATCATAGTGTAATATCTAAACAAGATATATAACAGCATGTTATAAGCAGAATTTCGAGTTTTGGTTTACGCAAAATACATACAGTGGGATAAAAAAAACACTTGAGCGCTCTGAGGTGGGAAGTTCCGTCAGAAACTTCCCAGTTCCCACTTGGCATGAACGCACCATATTCCATGACTCCAGCATCATGTCCATTCATCAGCCTGAACACTGGGGCTGCTCCTCTTCTTCTTCTCTGGTACTTCTTCTATACAGTAACATGTAGGCTGTGTCACTGTTGAAAGGTTTTTTAAATGCTTTTTTTAATTGATACTTTTGACACTAAAGGTAGTGTGTGACTGTGAAGTGATATTCTCTTTTTTTGGTCAAACAAAAGGTTGAAGCTCTATATTAAGATGGTAATAATTGCAACAGTTCAATAGCAGGGGTCTCCCTGTCTCTCCATCTCTATAATGAGCAGAAACATATTTTCAGGGTCGGATGCCAATTTCCAACCAATCAGGAAGAGAGTATCCATTTATTGTTTTTCTTTTTTTTAAAGAAAATCACTCACTAAAATAATATCAACTGAAATATTTCAGGGTGAATACTTTACCTGTGTCCGCCTCCATATGAGCTCTGTACCTCCTCCCAGCTGGCCTAGGTGTTGACAAGTTAAACAATAGTCAGAGAATAAGAAAGACATCTGACAAATAATTATATTGTGTTTGTGTGTGTGTGTGTGTGTGTGTGTGTGTGTGTGTGTGTGTGTGTGTGTGTGTGTGTGTGTGTGTGTGCACACACTTGAACTCATATAGTAACCCCTGCCCCTCCCCATATGCACAGGGAACATGGTGCAGTCCAATTGCCAGCTCCTTATAGCTGATCTGAAGCAGCTGGTACGTGTGTGGCCAGCCATTTTAACTTCAGTAATAGACAACTCCTCAAAACAACACAACTTAACCCTGTAGATTAGAGATTTCCCCTACAAGGGACAGAGGGGCCAACTCATTTTGAATTTTAAAAACAAACATTAAAATGCTTAAAGTAATTTCAGAAGCTGAAGACCAACCTGTCTTACATGGCTGTCATCTGCATAGTGCCAGTTAGGGTTCCCCTTGTGACGAACGTAAGCAGTGTAGTGTCCAAACATTACGGTACCAGAGTGCACTATTACCGCATACAAAACATATCTGCCTTCAGTCTGAAAGAACACAAAATCATATTAATAATGCAAAAAAGGGTAACACCATACTGTAGGCTACATACAATCTCCAGATTGCACACCGTACATATTTTATTAACTAGGCTACTTCTAATCTACTGTATATACTTAGTTGACTGGGGTCCCCAAGGGCCCTATACTAGTCTACTCCAAAAATAGTTGATCTACAAGCTCACAATGCCTCTCAACAATGCAACAGGTTGTGAGCTGGTGGATCGGCTATTTCCGCCTCTCTCCAGAACAGGGATTCTAGGGTTCATGTGGTTAAGTACCTTGACAAAGTTCCTTGAAAATGTCTCTTCTGTCAGGATCTGCAAACAGTCAAAGGTTTCCGGAAAAGTAACTCTGCAGTGGAGTTTTGTAATGTTGCCACGAGAATTACGAAATCTCTTCAGGTGCACACACAGAACAGAGGGCATGGAGTGCAGTCTGAGACCCTAAAGAGACAAGTGTTGTTTGAGCTTGCTAGTCAATAATTCTTTGGCCACACAGTAAAATCATGAGTGTTCATTTAACCCTGAGAGCACAAAATGAATATATTTGTACACTCTCAGAGTTACAGGTTGATCTGGTTCCATTTGTACTTTGTATATTACCCCTTTTTATTTCCAATTTAGTCATTATGCCAATGAATTCCTCCCACCTGTCAGTGTGGAGCCCCGCTCCTCCTGTTAAACATTCCCTACTGAAAGTTGCCGCCCTAGCCCGTACTGGGAATACGTGACAAATATCACACTCCTGGCCGGCTTTGGTCCCCCAAACACAGGTTAATTGTGGGTGTCGCTCTCCATTCCGAAATGTCACCACTCCGAAATTGACTTCTTATTGTCGGAGTGGCGACACTTCCATAGGGGTTAAGTTTAGGGTACAGGTTAGAGATAGGGTTAGTGAAGGAATGGAGACATGTCGGAAAGGAGACATGTCGGAGTGGCGGGGTGTAACTGTTAATTGTGTCCGTGTAGGCACTCAGCAAGCCAGACACCGCGGTGGATTTGAATTAATGGACTCTGCAGTGCTAGGACCTGCCCAGCACTGCCCCACCCGAGTGGCTCGTTTTTTTTTTTTTTTTTTTTTTCAGTAGTCTGACAGGAAGTGGGAAGAGAGAGTGACACGCAGTAAAAGGTTGTCGGGATGGGTAGTCGAACTCGCGACACGCTGTCAGGCAGCCTAGGTGCCTGGACCGCTACATTAGCCGCCAGAGGCCAGAGTTAAATTAACACTCAGGATTTTACATTGTATATCAATGGATAAAGAACGCACCTGTTTAGATGGAGTCCTTTTTGCACACTGTGCACAATAGCAAATGTTACTTCCCCGAAGCTCCTGAAGTTCGAAGAGAGATGCCATGCAGCCTTCCTGAAAATGTTGGAAAATGGAAAAAGTATTACGGTACGTTAATTATGACTAAATCAACTGAATCCCAGGCAGTCATATACAGTATGTCTTACATGGGCAACTGGCGGCCTGGGGGCCACATGCGGGCCCCATCTTCACTTAATGCGGCCCGCAGCAAGTTAATAGCCTATCAGAATACCAATATTATTGATTTCAGCTGTTCCAATTCCAAACATGCAAACAAGACCTGCTTTAATTACTTCAGTCTATATTAGTAGTCTAATGACTAGCATTAAAATTGTATTGTCTTTTACTATATTTTTTATGTCCAATGTATTTGTATTTAAGTTCATAAAGTAAATGAATATAAATAGCAAAAAACAATTCAGGACTGCAATTAAACAATAGTAAAAAAATAACAGATCTACAAGCTCAAAACATGTTGCAGCGTTTTGAGCTGGCTATTTTTGCAACTTTCTGTGAATGACGAAGTAGGGCATTAATTATGAAAAATGAGATAAGAGGTTTTGGCCCTCTGGAGTGAGTGTGGAAATATAGTGGCCCTCTCCATCATCAAAGTTGCCCACCCCTGCAGTATGTAGTAATAATGGTCTCACCAGCGAGTTGTGACCCTCAAGTATGTGCAGAGGGAGACTGAGCAGGTAGCTGGCCTCAGACTGGATGTGACCGCATTCTAAACACTCAAGGTGATTTTCAACTGAAATCTTGTATAGACTCTGGATATCAAGAGCCTATAGAGAAGAGCAGATAGAGTTAAATATGATATGGGACATAGGAAGCTAATGCTCAATAATAGCAGTTGCTAAATGCAAATTAACAAGGATATATGTCATAATTTGAAAAAACAAAACAACAACCAACCACTGCTTTGTCATCCATCTGCTGATGCATTAAGTTCAGAATAGCGAGGAACACCTCATCAGCATCATGCTGGATATAAACTACAAAGCAAAAATGTTGATATCTGTAAACCTTACAGTACATAGCAGAAGCCACACTATGTGACAGTGACAAGCAATATACTTTATATCCCCAAAGTGCACACACACACACACACACACACACACACAAACCCACACACACACACACACACACACACACACACACACAGTAGATAAGTGCTCATACGTCGAATGTGGTTTTTGTCCAGGCAGCGGAGGAAATCTGCATGAGGAGTAGGCTGAGACTGGTCACTCTGCAAGGCTCGAAGGACTCTCTTTAGTTGCAGGGGGACATTATGACTGTCTCGTTCAGTATCCCCTGGTTCCCACCTTATGGAATGTGAAATGAATAATCATGATCTATGATGTATCTGTTACATACTGTATAGCCCTGCGTTCATTATTGTCTAATTATCCAGGATGGTACCAGTAAGACTCCCTAATCGGGAGATAAGCGTCCGTCAGGTTGCATGTATACACAAATTGCAAAAAGCCACCTCATGGTGGCGCTAGAAGAGGGGCATGTGAGAAATCAGGGCCAGAGGTTGAGGTTTGCCAGCCAAGGAGCGTGTGTGCAAGGTTTGGCATGGATAGGGGCAACGGTGCCAGAGATAAGAGTAGGGGCAAAAGTGTGACGTGACGTGAAGTGACGGACTGACTGACAGCCAGTGGAGGTTTTCATAGTAACATGGGGATGTTGTGACAGGCATTGACACTAAGGCTTGCCCACCTGCCCCCGGCAGGTAAATAAAACATCAGGGCAGGTGAAGTTGGCTTTCAGGTTGCCCGACAGGGCAAGTGCTCATTTGAGAGGGGACACAAATGTCTATAAACACAACACAAGATATCTGTCTAAACATCTGAACGTGGCCAGTGCGCTGTGTCTTCTGGTCTGTGGAATGTAAAATAAGAGCACTATTTACCTATAATGTGCTGTTTTTACTGTTGCTACATTTAAAAATATAAAAAGTGTGAAACCATAGACATATTCAATCATAGCTAAAGTATTTGGTATTTGGATTTGGAGGTATTGAGGTATGACATTTTATCGCACAGACCCAGAAAGTAAAGAAATAAGTGTTAAATTGAGCGGTAATTAAAATCGTACCTATCATTTTATTATGGACGATTTACTTTTCGGGCAAGTGGGCATTACCTTCGGGCAAGTAGAACATGACCTGTACTTGCCCGATGGGCAAGTGCCTCTGAGACCTTAGTGTCAACCCCTGTGTGAGGATCTGTGGACTTACTTGTCTAGTATGTGTGTCAGTTCCCAGGTAGCAGAGAAAGACTTACTTGTCTAGTATGTGTGTCAGTTCCCAGGTAGCAGAGAAAGACTGCAGTAAAGCGTTCACACAGCAGGACAGACCATAGTTCCCGAGACCTCGTATCCCTGCAATATCACATCAGTCAGTGCATCTTCTATCTTAGATAGTATTCTAGACAAATCTTTTTTTTTTTCACCAGATCAATTTATAATTTCTGACTGAACATCAACATAACATTAAATGTAGTGTAGGTTTTCTGGGAAAAAACAGAGTTGAATTAAATAGCTCTATATTCTGATAGTAGGCAGTAGCATCTATAGTATTCGGTAGGGGGTCTCCCTGTCTCGCTAGCTCTTTATTAAACTGAAAATGAATTTTCAGGTCAGAATAAAAATTGTATCCAGTCAGGATTGAAAACAAATTAGCTGACACATTTGGAATAAATGAGTAGGCCTACTACTATAGGCACTCCTGATTGGCTGAAAATATGGTGTCATCAGTAACAGTTTCACTTGAATCCTTATTGGTTAAAATTGGTATCCGGCCAAATGCAATTTATGTTGTTTTAGCAGCAAAGCCAGTGATCTCATCATGTGACCAACAAACACCAACACGAGGGCTATTATTAAACATTTATTCTAACAAAACAATATCACTTATGCCTCATTCACACTACAGATAGGCTATATAGTTGAACGTTTTGCTTGGTAATTCAATGTAATCTCAATGGAAACCAGCTTTAAAGGCTGGGCATGTCGGCTGTCCTTGGAATCCAGCCTTTAAAGCTGGTTTCCATTGAGATTACATTGAATTACCAAGCAAAACGTTCAACTATATATCTGTAGTGTGAATGAGGCATTAGGCTACCTGTTCGCAACTAACATCGCACATTCAATAAAGGAAAATACATCATTACCAGAACTTCCAGAAGAGTAAGACCTTATGTAAGGACGACGATCAATTGAGGAGCCACTTCCTCCCATATGCCAATAATAACGTGACCGTGACATGTCACTGACATCGAAGAGCACGCAGCAAGTGTAGGCTACTGTAGACTGTAAAGCAGCAGCAACGGTGTTAAATTAACTTTCAGTTTCTATTCTGTTGTGAGCTTTCTGTAAACGAAACTTACCGTATGAGGACATCTATGGGAGGATGGCGAGACTGCAGGACAGTCTACCTTTAATTCTGGACCAAATTACACATGATATCAGATCAGAGCCTCAGACCAAATCATGTCTCCCGGTGTTCTTACATTTTGGGGTGCCAATAAAGTAAACAATGCCAAATGTGTTAATGCAAATAAAAAAATGTGTTTGATGTGTTAGCCTATACAGACAATAAATTCATTCTGGACCAAATTATACATAGGCTAATATCAGATCAGACCAAATAATGTCTCCCAATGTTCTTACATTTGGGCTGGCCAATAAAGTAAAAAAATACCAAATGTGTAAATGCAAATAAAAACTTGAAATGAAAGAGGTTGCAAATGGTAGGCCTATAAATAACAAATGAGAGTAACATCTGTCATTAGCCTACTTATTTCCATGACAAACAGCTGTTGTAATGGAAATAAGTAGGCTTTTTTTACACGAAAAAAGAAGAAAATATGTTTCTTCAGTCAACACGTTTTTAAGTTTCAGTGTCAAAAAGACCCAGAACAACATGGAATGCAATACATATTATGTGGCTTGCTGTCCATTTATTTATGAAACAGGTTCCTGGATTTAAAGAAAAAGTAGGATATCTTAGGAGTTATTCTTTTAAATATGTCAATAACTTTGGAGTGATCAATATCAATGCAAAAAAAGCCTGGGTTTCCGAGGCTATTATCAATGTGAATAGACAACATAGGTAGGACAAGGACACCAAATTATGAAGGGGCATTCATAATTGCTCATTCAACTGAGCAAGAGACATATTTCACTCAAATAGTGAAAGGCAGTTTCCATCTTGTTTACTAACACATTTCTCTTTGGGAGGGATTATGAGACAAGGAACACTTCCAAACTCACTTTGTTGCTATTGAATAGAATGGCAGCCAATCACGCTATAACCTGACATAAACTTGTATTATCTCAAATGGGAAGTGAGGCTATGAGGTTTTACATTTTCTGATTCAGAACATGTCTTGCCTGGCACATTAAAATGCACACCTATGACAAAAAGAGAAGGAATGTTGGCAACACAATGTAGTAAGAACATTCTCAAGAACTAATTGGGAGAGATGGAAGATTACTGTGATCGAACTGGCAGCAAGGAAGTTCTCATTTTCAGGACCAACTCCTAAGACAGAACAAAGCGTATAAACATATAACATTTTGTGTTCCACAAATCCATCTCCCATTCACCGTCGAGCAGCTCCAGATATACAAACTGATGACACAAACCTTACTAAAGCTCTAATGGCTTGACCTCTTCTTTCAGAGATCAGAAATACTTTAGATTGTTATAGTAAAAATCTGACTGATATTTGTGCTGATTAAGTGTAGTATGTAGAGTATGCATGCATATTCTCAGCACACACCAAAGTTTATTGAGGAATAGTTTTAAAGTACTTCATAAACAGTATATACAAAATTGGTTATTAAAATAGACTATACCCTGATTTTGATGTGTATTTTACAATTTCTTGTTCTGAGTAACGGCCTGATAGTGTGGGGCAAACACAGCATTCCACATCTGTTTAAGTAGTTGCAAAAGTTTGGAAATCCAGGGGAAAGAGGAAGGAAGAGCTGTGGGCAAAGAAGAAAATACAATTACTCTATTGTTTCCAACCAAATATTTAGCTCTTAGACAGAACTGTATTCAGGCCAAGTATGCATCAGACACAATGAATAATTTGACTAACCTGGATCCATTCGAACAAAAAGCATGTAGAGAAGGACAATAGCCAAAAACGCGTTTCTGAGAGGGAATGACTTGCCACTGACGGTTGACAGCTTTGTGTGCAAAAACCTTAGCATGGTGATCACAGCACCTGAAAAAACACCATCAAATACAGCAACATTAAACTTATTTAGATTATTTGAAAGGATTTATTAATGTGTGGTTACATAATTATGTGGAAGCCATAGTTAGCGTTATATTGAGATTTGTGACCTTGTGGTGTGGTTGTGAGTTCGGTGGTCTCTGGTACATGGCTGGGACTTGGAGGTGGTTCTAGACTTTTATGCTCTTTTTCCGCAATAAAATCCAGCGCCGTCTGCCTCTGCACCTCTGTGAAAGCACCACTTCCCACCTCGCCTAAGATGAACTCTCGTGCCTCTTCCATGTGTCCAAGAGGCACAAGGACATGCACCAGGTACAGCTCTGCAACGGATCCAAACTCTGCTAATCTTCTGTTGGAGGGGCAGTGAATCCAAAGCCTTGAAGCCTCCAGCATTACAGCTTGATCACCCACTTTGGTATAGAGAAATATACTATAAGAAAAATAAGAAAAAAAGAAAGAAAATGAAATTTGGACAGGAATTAAGAAATTGTTTTATTTATTTATTATTATTCTAAATGAAAACCATACCTGTGTTTTTTGATGTTAGCATGACATTATTGTGCAAGGTAGGGCTGGGCAATGTACTGTACCGATACTGTACATCCAAACAGAAAAGTCCTATATGATTGCATTAAACAACGTTAAACGTTAAACTCACTTTGCCACTCGATTTGCCATTCACTTTACGCATGTACATACCCTCTATTGTGATATTCTGATATATCGTCTTGTAGTTTGGATATTGTGATATTGTCTTTTCCTGGTTTTAATCATTTCAAAATATTTCAAAAAAAGAAAAAGTAGCCCGTCTACCAGTTCCCCATGCAGCGTTGTGAGCTTGTAAATCTGCTATTTCTGTTAATATTAGTATTTTTGAAAATACACTGCACACTGTGTCAGTTTAGGGTTGGGTGAGTTGGTGAAGTAGCAGACGCGTAGAATGAAATAAAATGGCCCGCACGGCGCCCCGTTTTCACTGAGTCAAACTTCTGGAAGTTTTTTCCAAAATGACGGCAATTTTGAAATTCACGCCATGTGAAAACGGCCACTCATTTTGTCTTCCGTGAGTTTTGGTGTCCCAAACGTGACGGGAAAATACCTAGTAATTTTTGCCTAAAGTCCCGGCAGAATAGAAATATCCCCACAGTGAAAACGGCATACCGTGATTTTTACTTTTTTCGGACAAGCAGGTGCACGCAAGGAGCCAATATTAACAGTTAAAGCATTGTAATTGGGATTGAAAGCTTCAGAATGCATATTGCATTCGAATGTTATGTGATGACGGATGACGGATGATGGCAAATATAGCGGCATGGTCATGATGGACCTCCAGAAGGCATTTGATACCGTAAATCATTCTATTCTGATTGAGAAACTAAAAGCCATCGGTCTTGACAGCGCAGCAGTGAGTTGGATGCAATCTTACCTGGTGGGGAGGGAACAGGTGGTGGAGATTAACGGTACCATGTCCCCCCCCCTCCCAGTAAGCTGTGGTGTTCCTCAAGGTAGCATACTGGGGCCTCTGTTGTTCCTAATATACGTGAACGACATGGCATCTGCTTGTGACTGCAACCTGTTCCTGTTCGCGGATGACTCGGCTCTCCTAGTCTCGGGCAAGGACCACTTGCAGGTTGAGAAGACACTTAACTCTGAACTAAGTAAGATCTGCACATGGCTTAACGACAACAAATTATCAATTCACCTGGGAAAAACGGAGTCCATCCTCTTTGGAACAAATCATAACCTCAAAAAGGTCGATAACTTCACAATCAAAGTGGGTGACAAGGTCATAACACGAAAAAACGAAATCTCTTACTTAGGATGTATCCTGGAAGCTAATCTTTCCAGTGAAAAGATGACTTCTAAAGTAATAAATAAAATCAACCAACGAACTCGTTTCCTACAGAGGATAGCCCCGATGGTCAATTTTAACACACTGAAGACCATAGCTGGTGCAATAATCCAGCCCCTCTTTGACTACGGAGTCCACGTATGGTATCGTGACGCCCCACAAGCCCTGAAAACTAAACTCCAAACAGCCCAAAATAAACTAATTAGGGTCCTGCTTAGCCTTCCCTATCAGACTCACCTCACCGCTACTCACCAATTAAGAGTGGGGTGGCTCAGAGTAGATGACAGAGTACAGCAGCTTGCAATGGGCCTGGTGTACAAGATACACTACACCACTATAGCCCCTTTTCGACTGCAGTTTTAGCACCACACCACACCACACTACACCACACCACACCGCACCACATAAAAATATCTACATTTTCCATTACACAAAAGTACCCCTATCGGTAAGAAACAAATTGACCCATTTAACTGTGATTATAATACAATATAAATTTGTATTATAACTATCCTAATTATAATGCACTATAATTGAATATAACTGTGATTATAATACATTATAAAGTATTAATGTATTACTATGATAATTATAATACACTATAATAGATTATAATAGTGGTTATAACACAATAGAATCTATTATCATGTATTACAACTATATCCTGGTGGTCCAAATGAAAGGTCAGTGAGTGATCAGTCATTATGAAGTGTTTGGCCCTGTTTGGCCTAGCTCAGACCTACTCTAGAGTGGATACTTTTTAGTACCCTGTTTAGTACCACTTTCACACCACTCTACCCAGGTCCTTGTAGTGGAAAACCTGGCACAAGTGGGCGGTGTGGTGTGGAGTGGTGTGGAGTGGGGCCTGTGGAAAAGGGGCTTATGATACCCAAGTACCTGTCAAAATACTTTATAAACATTAAGGATGTCCATAATTACAACACCAGAGGCAGCGCCACAGATCACTTTCAACCCAGAGTCAAAACCAACAAAGGGTCAAACTCTTTTTTCTGCTATACCACCAAAATGTGGAAAGCCTTACCGAAGGCCATAAAGGAGTGTGGATCACTTGCATCCTTTAAAATTGCCCTGAAAAGCCACTTACAGGCAGCAGCCGTTCGCAACTGGTAATAATGAACCTAGCCCCAACCCTACCCTCCCCTGCCCCTTCTTTGTATATACTGTTTGTTTAAGAATTACTGTCTTTGTTTTGTTTTTCTTTACATATCTACTGCATAGTACTGTGTTCTATCTGTCTGTCATATGTTATATGAGATACTTCAATGGTTTCCAGTGGAAATAAGCTTAGTCTTTTCATGGATCTCCTTTTAGTAGACCTTGTACCAGTGAACTGTACCGTCATGAAACTGTACCTTTTCCTATGCAAACTTCTAATAAAGTCTTCAATCAATCAATCAAATGTAAGCCAGCCAAACACAGAAGACAGATGTCGAGAAATGCAAGCTTAATGCTAGATCAATGCATGGTTCAAAATTATTCTATAGCCTATTTGTAATTAAGCTGTGTGGGTTTTGATACAAGTCCGCTCTGGAGACAGGAGCGCGATGCGCTCGTAATGTGATAAAAGCTGGAATCTTTACCAACTTTTTTTTACGGTGCTATAGCCTATTTTTTGTCTGAGTGAGACACAATGCGCTCATTTGGCCTATATGCTGTGATGAAAGTTGGGAGCTACCAACTCAAAGAGCGGCATCATTAGTTAATAGTTTCTCGTCGTAAAGTGTTTTACTGAGCAGCGAGCGAGTGGATGACCAGCATCCATCGGTGACGTGAAGAAAAAAAAAACAAGCCCACAATCCCACATGTGCAACACGTTGCATCCTTTCTGAACCTTATGTGACACACATAAGGTTCACATGTGTTGTTTCATGAAGAATATTTCTTGTAACTTGTTAAATCCATTGGTGAGAGAGAAAAGGAGAGACGAACAGACGTGACTCGCTGCTGCTTTAAGCAAGCGACCAAGCGTCCAGACGCAGACGGTGTGGTAAACACTGGTTGCCATGTTTGCTAATTATAAGCGACTATGGTCTTGATTTCCGTAAAGTTGCTTGTACGTATTGATCGTTTCTGGCTGCTTTTTATTTGTTGTGATCTTTTAGATCGGTAATTGTCAAGTAGCTGATGTGGCGATGCTTATAGTTTTAAATTGCTTTTGTGGCCTAGATAATATCACTTTTTGGGGCTTATTTTCGTACACCTGGTTGCTTATTTCTCTCGCAAAGTCTGGCAACACGGATTTTCATTCCGTGACGGTTTAGTAGTGAAAACGATGTATTTTATGGCGATGCCAGCATTTTTGCTCATGTGAAAACACCCAAAAAACAAAACTCCCGGCAAGTTGAAAATGATTATGCTAATTATTTTGCAGGAAAAATTCCGGAACTGTAGTGAAAACATGCCTCAAGATGCATGAAGAATGTCCATGACCGATATGTTTCCTTTATAATAAAAGCTTTCTTTATTGTGCAAGTGTAGATAGGGGTGGGCGATATGGTGATAAATATCGTTGAGACAGGAGATACAATGTCTCCACGATATTCCTTTTCAGTGATATAGTATACTGTATATAGTGATACAATGAGGGAGCCTTATAGAAAATCCTGTTGAATTGTTAATACAGAGATTCATTGCAGAATGCATTTAAACCTACATTTTGGTCTAAATTAGTAGTTCTCAAACTTTAAAATTTCATGGTCTTAATTCAGTTTCAAAAAAACTTTTGGTCATTTTATTGTTTAGTCAGGCTTTTATGAACACCCTGAACAGTTTTTAATTTGCTTGATTCAATATTTAGATATTTGATGTAAATGTTACCAGGCCCTCCTCCTGCAGGAGGCCTCCACATACACAGCCATTTTAACTCCAAACTCCATTTTAACCATGATAGATTAATTAAAAACACGCATTATTTTTTCTGGGTTCTCATAATACCCTCCTAATATGTGAGCAGGCCGTGTTTTTTCGATAACTTTTTTCATTTATTGTATTTAATTTTTTCCATTTTCCAAAATAATTATTAAAAATAAATTAAAAAAAGTTATTGAAAAAACACAGCCTGCTCACGTATTAGGAGGGTATTATGAGTCACCAGAAAAAAATAATGGGTGTTTTTAATTAATCTATCATGGTTAAAATGGAGTTTGAAGTTACAATGGGTGTGTATGTGGAGAGGCCCTGGGCCTGGAGGGCCTGATAACATTTACATCAAATATCTAAATATTGAATCAAGCAAATTAAAAACTGTTCAGGGTGTTCATAAAAGCCTGATTAGACTATAAAATGACCAAAGGTTTTTTTGAAAGTGGAATACCCCTTTAACTCTGACAGTATACAAATTAAACTTGGTTTTGTATACTGTCAGAGTTACATACTTGAAGGATTTTAGTTACCTTGTAGGTGGTTGCACTGTTAAGTAACTTGAAAAAATAACCATAAAAACCAATGTGAAAAAGAATCGTGATAAGATTGTGTATTGTGATACAGCTTGGAAGAATATTGTGATATTGTATTTTTCCATATCGCCCACCCCTAAATGTAGACGGTGTGCAGGTCAATCTATTTTATTCTACACAGTAAGAAAAAATATACATTGATATCATATCCTATATATATATATATATATATATATATATATATATATATATATATATATATACATATATATATATATATACATATACATATACATATACATATATATATATATACTAGAAAAAAAGCCCCTTGCGGGGGCTTCTCCCATGCTTCTCCCCACCGGGGGAAATGGATGTGCTGTGGCAGCGCGCCGCATCCAGTTGGGGTTACCGCGCGGCACTTCACGTGCGTCGATACCGCGATGGGACGCCGCGCAGCTGCCCGCGTTCAGTGTGTGCTCCACTTTATGTCCCTAGTGCCCAGTTGTCTAGGTGGCCGCCTCTCCAAGTGCCCACATATCCCTATTGGCCAGTTAAAGGGAATGGCCTCAGCAAGGCATTTTTGTATTATGTTTTTTACACAATTGAACAACGGACAGTCGGACGCAGAGTTAGCAGAAATGCGGACAGACTGGCTGGTACGTATTCTGATTAAGGTAGTGAGATAATATCCAAGATTTATCATGAACAAAAAGGCACACATGGACACTAATGGTAAAATACGCCAACACAACCTCCTCCAGTCCCTTAAGCGGCCGTGGCCCCATTAGGCTTATTTCCTGTGGAAATAATAAGCCTCTGCTTTCTAGGATCTCCTTTTAGTTGACCTTGTAGCAGTGATTTGTACTGTCATGAAACTGTACTTTTTTCTATTGCAAACTTCTAATAGATTTTTCAACCACCTCCCCACCCGGTCTGGGCTGTCTGAAAGTGAGTTAGTCTTTTTTAGCACCAATATAATAGGAGTCAGGAGAAATCAAATGGCGAAAGTAGGCACGTTCTGAGACATGTCGACCCGTTGATTGTTGTTAATATTTGGGGTTTTTGATGTTGGAAATTACATAAATGCCTCGCTGGTATGTTTTTTGTGTATTCCACTATTCCTCATCCTACCCCTGCTCTCCATTGCAGAAAGCAACATAACGATTGAAGCTTGCACGTTAGAGTAGCGTCCCTCCGTCAACACAATGTTACATGCGTAGGCTATTTAGTTACACCATAGCATTTGCACGTTCGCGAATGTGTCACTGTGTGCGTTCGGCGTGCGTGCTCTATTAACGCATTATTATGATACACGATCCAGTGGTTATGAAGTGAGGCAATGTTTTTTGTGAACATGGATCGGAGAGACAGAGAAACAGACAGGTTTTCACTGCAGCGCACGCACGCACACACACACACACACACACACACACACACACACACACACACACACACACACACACACACACACACACACACACACACACACACACACACACACACACACACACACACACACACACACACACACACACACAGGACGGAGGACGGTGTATCTTTCTCTGTCTGTATCTGATCCGAGGCATTTTAACGGTCCGGTGAACGGCTCTTTGAAATGAACGATGGGATCCGGTTCATAGTAGGGAGCCGTTCCTTTTGTAAATGAAGAGTGGTGGGAAAAGTACTCAAATTCTTTACTTAAGTCAAAAAAATATCAATACTGCAATCCATGTGGAAATACTCTGCCACAAGTAGAAACCTGGAATGTTAAGTAAAAGTACAAAAGTATTGGTATCAAAATGTACTGTAAGAATGTCCTGTTTCACAGGTTTTACAATGAATAAAATGTAAAAAAAGAAAAGAAATAAAAAAATTATTTGTGAGCTTGTAGATGGGCTATTTTCAAATAGCAGGTATGTAGGCTACATATGTATGTCAGAAATACATTTATATAGGGTTGAAGTTATTTGTAATCATAATCAAAATCTACATAGTAACTCAAATGAGTCAGTCTTTTGAACGGCTCTTTGAAAGGAACGGATCCCAGAGATCCGGCTCACTTCAGAGAGCCATAAATCCCATCTCTACTTGTGTGCACTGCAGTCGCACATGCGCAGTAGGGTGGGAGGGGGGTCCTAGCGAGAGGTGGCTAAAATATATGCCTGTATAAAAAATAACGTTTTATATTAATTGTTTGACATTTAAGTACAATCATGGCGGCAAACATAGCTTAGGCCCTTTCCAGAGTATTGAGCAGTGTACATGCCGAGCGGGGAACCGTGACGTTCACTGGTTTGCTGGGAATAGGCCTTCATGGCGTACATGACCTAGCTCTCCAATTATAATATTAAGATATATATATATATATATACCTAACCCTATATAATGGTATTTCATTTGATTTTGTCCATATCGCCCAGCCCTAGTGTAAGGAAACATAACCCTGTGTCTCACCACAGCTGCATTATTTTAGCAGGTATCTTCTCTGGGCACTCATAGTGCTTGAGGATCCAAGTGAGTACATATCGCCACTGATTAAGCTCAGCCAGTGCTTGCATCCCAATAATGCAGAGGCTTGCTTTAAACTCTCCATGCCTGGGGAAAAGCAAAAGTTAAAGCTAGACTAAGTAATGCTAACATAGTTATTTTACACACAATAAAATCCTCGTTGTTAATTTATCCATTTCGTGAACTCTAACAAATAGTGTAACTCACCTGCTGTCCTCTTGCTCGATGCTGGCAAGAGTCAGACAGTCCAACCCTCCTTGGCATGTGTCGAAAGCTGCTTGGAAATCTCTATGGACACATAGTTGTTCTGCAGCTGTGTCCAACGCATTGATTGTTTGTGCTAAATATGAAATAACTGGTGGGCTGCTGTGATTATGACGGACTGACCCACAGTTGCTTGGATCACTAGTTGAAGAGTTGTTCATCATCTCTTCCAACCTCTGCTTGAAGTTGAAGCTCAAAAACAACAGGACTTATAATCTAAATCACTGCCAACTATAACGTTACACAGGTACGGTTACCTTGATCATTTATGATTTTGCTGAATGTTTTTAATGGTTCGTTGCAGCAGACGGATCCTCTCACATTTATTGATCTAATCTCCTCAGCATTTTGCTTTTGTTTACTCTGATGAAAGTGAACGTCGACCTTCCGGGTTTGGACCATGAAATCCAATCAGATCACTGCGTCTTCTGCGAAGACCAACCCAGCCAATCAGCTTACCGTTTGTTGGACTCCGTCATCACGCTTTCACGTTGTAAACACGTGTGTGTGGAGTCAGTGCTGTGCATTACAGTTTGATGTGCATGAGACGGCGCGTTTGAACGACAAAACAACATTATTACTTGTAAGTTACAATCCCTATATAAATACTGCCATTTTTACAGTCGGAACGACGGTGTCAATTCGTGCAAAAATAATGACTTCAAACGTTCTACTGTCTGAAGGTCTTCAATCGGGTTGTCTGATGAGTAGTTGGTTAGCTGCTGGGTGCTAACAAGCTAGGCTCGCTAACGAATAACGATAGACCAGTGTTTCTAAAACTTTCACATTTCAATGTCTCGCCTTAACTCTGACAGTGTACACATGGGGTTCATTTGGTTCCATGTGTACACTGTTAGAGTTACAGACTTGTATGGGTCAATTTATACCCCTATAAAGGAACCCACAAAGTCCCTGG
Source organism: Nannobrachium achirus (assembly GCF_963921795.1). Taxonomy (NCBI): domain Eukaryota; kingdom Metazoa; phylum Chordata; class Actinopteri; order Myctophiformes; family Myctophidae; genus Nannobrachium; species Nannobrachium achirus. Next base: position 38,908,428 of record NC_137830.1, read on the forward strand.
AATCAACTTTGATTGAGAACCATTGCGATAGACGTTCCTGTTCAGTGGTTTTTGATTGGTTGAAGACTTTATTAGAAGTTTGCAGAGGAAAAGGTACAGTCTCATGGTAGTACAGTTCACTGCACTGGTACAAGGTCAACTAAAAGGAGATCCAAAAAAGGCTTTCGGCTTGTTTACATAGGAAACCTTCTAGTGGAAAAAGTACTGTAAAAGTATCATTCTTTACTGCAATTTAGAAATACTCTGTTACAAGTAAAAGTCCGGAATTCAAAATGTATTTGAGTAAAATGTACTTAAAGTACCAAAAGTAAAAGCACTCATTGTGCAATGTTACATTTCAAGTTTTCAAATGTATAAGATTCTTAAGATAAGAAAATAGCAGCCCACAATGCGATGCATTGTGTTTTTGTAATTGACAAATACATTTCTGTTTGGCTTGTAGGCTTTGAAGTTGCACATGGCAGATATGACACATAACCTAGAAATATACAAAGAAATTACTGACATATTTGACAACTTTATTCTTGAAAATGAACATTGATAGTGGAAATAGCCGATCTACAAGCTCACTGTGAGATTGTAGATCGGCTATTTCCACTATTTTTTGAAGATATGTGAAATTATTTCAACATCTACACGACTTTGACGATTATCACAAAATAATTGCGATTATGTCAAATAATTGCGATTTGACGATTATTATGTAATAATTGTGACAGGCCTACTTGTATGTTCTTCAGCAGATCCCTGAAATGGCAAAAAGCTTAAGAAGCAAGAGGCAGAGGAAGATGCGAGCGGAGAAGAGGAAGAAGAATGCTCCAAAGGAACTGGCCCGCTTGAAGCAAGCTCTGGGCAACGATGTGAAAGGAGAAGCCATCATGAGTGACATCCAGGAGGTCGCCACGGTGGTGCCAGCCAAGAAGATCAAGGAGGGCTTGGTGGATGTTCCCATGGCAGAAACAGGGGGTGATGGTGGTGAGTGAAAGCATTATGGTAGTACTGTTGCTGACATGGTTCCCTAATACAGTGGTTCTCAACCTTGTCAGGCAGAAACCCCCAAAATAATCATGTTTTATCTGGGGACCCCCACCCTGACGAGCACTAAGAGTTGAGGCATTACATTTTGTATACCACGGTTCTATTGTGAAAATAGCAGATTCTACATTCTAAAATAGCAGATTCTGTGAGCATGTAGTTCGGCTATTTTCACAATTTCTGCCTTCATATTTGACAATTTGGCCAATGCTTAATTTGTCATTTCAGAGGTATTAAAAAGTCCTTAAATTGTCACTTTGGAAATGTGCAGATCCCCTCTATACATTTAAACATTATGTTTGTTTGTTTTTTACTGTTAAGTGAGAAAACGTTGCACATAAAGTTAATCATCTGGGGACCCCCCAAAATACCTTGGGGGTCCCCACAGGTTGAGAACCACTGCACTAATACACCCAGTTATCACCATCGTTATCTCCCCTGTTCCTTGACCTAAGACAATTGTTGCCTTTCTATTGCAGATGGGAAAATGGATTTGGACAGCACACGCAGCAAGAAAACTCTAATGAACGAACATGGACAATACCCGTCATGGATGAACCAAAGGCAGATCAAGAAAATGAAAGCCAAACGGTTGGCAAAGAAAGGAAAATTTCCTAAGAAGAAAAAGCACATTGCCTGGTAAAACAAAAGAACCCTAACCCAAGGACCTTTACTACTCAATATCTTGTGACACGTCTGGATGCATATGATGATGTCACATTACTTTGAGTGTATACTCAATAACCGTGAACCTGCAATTGAACCCGTTTTGTTCCTGATCTTGGTGGAGAAAGTTTTATTCACGGTTGTACCACAGAATTTATGGCTGAAAAGCAGTAGAGAGTAGCTGTTGTGTTCAAATGGAACAGGGATGCCTTGATATTTTCTTTTTTATTAATTAAAAGAACACCAGACTTTGTAAATACATACATGTTGCCTCAGTGAGTTGCGATATTGTGGCAGTTTACATGTAATATTTGACTCAAAGGTATGCGTAAATAGATGCATAGTATTCCCAAGGATTGTTATAGTATTCCACTATTACCTGCTCTCATCATTTCTTTCCCCCCAGTTACAGTATGCTCGGTCATTGATGGACCATCATAAGTTGTCAGTGATGGATGACATTAAAGCAATTTGTTGATATACAAGTGCGATTGATTGAATCTGTATTTTATTGACTCCATCCAGATGCAATTATAGCATGTATCCCTTATGAATATGACATTGACAATAGTGATTTCACAAAATCTGATAAAAAGAGTTTGGAAACTTCTATGTAGGCTATGCTTTTCCAACTATGTATGTATGGCCACATGAATGACCTAATCGTCCAAAGACATTCTTTATCATTCTTTGTCATTTATTCTCACTATTTTATTGTTCCTCTAGAAAAATGTTTGAAATTGCATGATTGATTGATTGAAGGCTTTATTAGAAGTTTGCATAGGAAAATGTACAGTTTCATGACGGTACAGTTCACTGGTACAAGGTCTACTAAAAGGAGATCCATGAAAAGACTAAGCTTATTTCAACAGGAAACCATTAAAGTATCTCATATAAATATGCAACTAGGCCATATGTAAAAAACACACAGCCGCGCGCACACATAAGTTCCGCTCGACACCGCAGTTATGGTTGTTGCTCAGAGAAGTTGGTCTATAGGTCAAGTCCCAAAGGTGAAACTTTGTTTCCTTGGTACGCAAACTAGTGAAAATAGCTGATCTACAATATAGATATGCTATTTTCACATTTAATTACTAATATCTTTTGAAAAGATTAGGAATTTGTTTTGAATTAATGACACATTTTTAAAATCTTTTGAAACAATGTAGGAAACAAAAAAAAGGGATATTACAAAATGGGTCCCAATCCAGTGTTTGGGAACCACTGAGGAAAAGGCTGACCCTGGCGCTCACTGCATCTTCACAAAGGCAGCAGGGAAGAGACCAAAGTGCCCATGGCAATGTCCCCTCCACCAGCCCTCATCCACCATCTCTATGTTGGTAATGACATCGTCCGCGTTGAAGGACACCTCATCATCAGCCCCTGGATGAAGGGAGGAATAAAGAATGAGTCTTTAAAAGAGAGAGGAAGGCAACTAGGATAGCTATTGTGTAATTTGCCAAATAAATGAGTTGTATACAGCGTTGTATCCATACCTCCCTCGTAGTCATAAAGTGCCACTGCAGTCGTGCCACCTGACAGGTCCTCGTAATCATTGTCTGTATCTACTTATAAACAAAAAAAGGGACATTTTGGAACTCTTAAATATTCAAAAGACTGCATTGTTTTGTTGACTTTGTATTTAAAGTGCTACCAATGCAACCAGACCTGGTGGAGGAGGTATTACTCCTATGTCTTCGTACTCTGACTCTTCTGTGATGTCCACATACTCTCCACCATCTTCTATGTTCTCATAGTCTTCGCCAGGTTCCTCGATCTCTGGTGTACATGACGGTGGCCGATTTAGCTCGTGGAAGTCATCTGGGCGTGGGGGTAAGGATGGAGGTTCTTCATACAGAGGTTCCTCCTGGAGAAATCAAACACAAGATCATTGGTTTCATCTTTCATGTCAACTCTTTGGAGATGAGCAATAATGATCTCCTAGTCCTAATCCAGAGTGGAGCTATATCAATGTAAAATTACAGAGTACTTGAATTGGATGATTTCAGCTAATCTGGATTTGATTGACTTTTAGATGAATCAGAGGCATATACTAATACTGTACATCTTGATCAGGTTCCTCAGTTGGTAGCTCAGGGAGTGGTCGGTAGACTTCTGTTTTCCTACTGTCCTCTGCCTCCATGTTTGGAATGGGTGGAGGACACTCCGTTTCCTCCCTATTGTCCTCCTGGAAGAAATAAAGAAAAGCTTAGACCACAACGGATGATGGATTAGCATGGGAAATAGTCAAATATGGCAAGCACATAAGAAAGCAACATTATCTGCCTGTACACAAGTTGTGGCAGATTGCATGTGTTTTGGATATGTGTTACCTCTTGTCTGTGTTTGGCCTCCTCCCGTTCTTTCTTCTCTCTGGCCTGTCTCCTAGTTCTCTCCTCTTCTGCTTTCTTTTTGTTCTCTTCATCTGACGCCTTAGCCATATTCTCAAAACGAGCCCTTAAGTTCCCTGCACCTGCGCTGGCTGCAGGTGCACAGAAAATACAGAAAGAAAAGTGTTGTTGTATAGAGGCAATTATTTTTTCATGTAAAATTGCTAGAATAGTGCCTTGACTCTCATGATAAAACAGTAAAACTTACAAGCCTCCAGTGGCTGTGTTTTTTCATAAGCAGATGTAGGAGATTCCATGTCTGTGAAGGCAACCGCACTCTAGAGGAAATCAGTTTGAGGGAAAAGGTATTTATAAACCACTTGAACCCTAGCATCTCTATTCAGGGCGGAATATTAGAATATCTGGTCCGTGAGCTTGTAAAACCCTTGTTTTACTAGTATACTCCAGTTTAAGTATAGAGGGTTAATACGCATACAAACAATTATTCATCATCATCAGTCTTTCAATACTAACCTTATCCATGCGGTCTTCCTGTACCCCATAGCGCCCTCCAAAACCTTTTGAGTAATCTGTACAGAGAGATCATTGCATTAATCCAGGGCCTTGTAATAAACGTCAATTTAAAATTTAAGGGCATTCGCTCACCTTTTTGTGACTGATGCTTCTCTGTCTCTGCTTTGTAATCGTAGCCTAAGGCAGCTTTATCTACTTTCTCCTTCTCAACTCCAAACTTGCCACCGAATCCCTTTGAGTAATCTGTATGAGTGATGATGAAAACATTTGGCATAGATTGACTACAATATTGACAACATTTTCACCTTTTGAGTAATCTGTAAAGAGAGATCATCACTTTAATCCAGGGCCTTGTAATAAACCTCAATGTCAATTTAAGGGCATTCGCTCACCTTTTTGTGACTGATGCAACTCTGTCTCTCCTTTGTAATCGTAGCCTAAGGCAGCTTTATCTACTTTCTCCTTCTCAACTCCAAACTTGCCACCGAATCCCTTTGAGTAATCTGTTGGAGCGATAATCAAAACATTTTGCAGAGATCGACTACAATATTGACAACGTTTTCATGACGAAGTATGAAATGAAGTTAATACTCTGATCTGAACCCACCTTTCTGAGATTGGTGTTTCTCTGTTTCTCCTTTATAGTCATAACCCAATGCAGTCTTGTCCACCTTTTCTTTCTCCACCCCATACTTTCCACCAAATCCTTTGGCATAATCTAAAACAGTTAAACAGCAGGTTTAGATACTGTGCTGCAGAAAAGTATGACAATTTTGTAATGTGGCTTCTAGTAAGAGAGAACGGTGAACAGGCCTACCTTTCTGAGAGGAATGTTGTGCCACTTCCCCCTTGTATTGATAACCCACAGCCGACTACACAAACAAAACATTATGTGTAAGGTTTGTGTGACTTTAGGAGACCGTATTGCTTGAGCTCTAAAGACTGAAACATTATATTTTCTCTAATAAATGTTTTATAATCGTATAAAAAATGTATAGGTCTTCAACAGGGGGTCCGGGACCCCTAGGGGGTCTCAGAGTTACTACAGGGGGGCTGCCAAATCTTTGTGTGATAGGATGATTATTTTAGATTAACAACTTGAACCCTCGCATCCCTATTCTGAGGAGAACGTTGGCCTAAAATAGCTGATCTACAAGCTCTCATCGCCTCGCAGCGCGAAGCGTTGAGAGCTTGTAGATCGGCTATTTTCGGCAAATAGGTTGGGTGTGGAGGAAGTGATTAAATGTCTAAAAAAACACATTAACACGAATCCAACATCGACTGATGACAGTGCTGTCAAACAAGTCTATGAATCTACCTATGAAATCGATGAAAATCTCCATCACACATTTATACAATACGTAGAGGCCCTGCTTCATCTCTCTCTCAGCTAAGGGGTCCTTGGCCTGAAAAACGTTGAATCTCTTCATTTGTTCTGCAAGGTTTGTAGACTCGAGTAGACTTGAATATTGAGCATTTAGTGTAATAGTAGATATTATCTACTATTACTAGATATCCCTTTTCTCACCTTATCAACACGGTCTTTCTGAACACCAAACTTGCCACCAAAACCTTGTGCTCCGTCTTTCTGAGAAGAATGTTGCTCCACCTGTGCCACGTAGTCGTGCCCCTTTGCCACCTGAGTTGTACACAAACACACATCCTCAAACACACAACAAGAACTACAGTATGGATTAGATTACTGTCACTGGTTTTGGAGACTGACAAGGAGTACTGACTTTCATTTGATTGACTTAACCCTCTTAAAGAATCTTCAACATTAGGCAATCTACATGTTGCCTTAAGGGCTATTCACACTGAGCACTATAGCTGTAACTATAACAAATATAGTTTTAAAAATCGGTCTAAGCCAAGTGGATGGCAGTGTTCACACCAACTATAAAAGAATTCAAGGGTGAAAGTTATCTTTATAGTTATCGTGCCCAGTGGGAATGGCACTTAATGCCTAATGAGCTTGTAGATCGTCTGATTTAGAAAATGTTGGAAGATTTGTAAACATTTTCGCCTATAATGACAAAATTGGGATGCTGAGGTGAAAGTGGATCTATAAAGTAAAGTACAGAGTAAAAAGCAAAGACTCATTTGAGACATTAGAATAAGGCATTGGGACCCGGGCACCTAGGCTCCTAAGTAGCCTGACAGTGCAGGCATTGGAATAAGAGTTATGACAGAAACATAGATCATATTTTGAAAAAAATATTATAGATTGTGGTTCCTCAACCTTGTCCATGCGGTCTTTCTCCACTCCGAACTTCCCTCCGTACCCGTAGGAGGCTTTGGGAGCCTGGGCGAGTTCCTTTTGCTTGATCTTTGCATGCTCCTGAGACACATTCTGTCTGAGCTCTGCAACACTGGAAGGTTACACACAATTCAAATCATATTAATCAGGTTGATAGTTACACCCATGCCCATAACAGTAATGATAATGTTTTGATACTAGGGTTGATAGGGTAGTGGCATTGAGTTTGATTAAAGTGAGAAATACTATCTGACTCATCTATAGCATTTCAAAGTTTTGATTGACTTTTACAGAATGTTGTGCACAACATTTAATAATCTTAACAATACATTATTCTCTTATAGTCTATATTTTAGTGCATGGTCACACCATGTCTGTGACATGGCAGCCTATTGGTTTAATATAAACCATCTTCCCATATTGCCCATATAAGGGAACACACAGCGCTTCATGCCCTGCACACTTAGTTTCACTTCCTTTTCCTCTTTCGACACAGCACTGTCTTGTCACTCACTGTATGACCTGGTCTCTATTTGCAGCTTGATGCTGTCACATTCTCTTTCATGTACAGAAACAATATCATTGAAATATACAAATAATAGTCACCTGAAGGTCTCTTGGCGCCCTGACCCCTCAATGGTCTTGGCACCCCACCTCTGTTCCTGTTCTGAAACGTCATTCTGAAACACAGAACACAAAGTCTGCTCTGAAAAGCCATGTGAGGTACAATAAACAAAAGCAGCAAAGACTGCATTTTGATGCCAAGCAGGCTAAACAGTACAAGCCTCTGTGTTCAATCAATCAATTTGTAACTTTGAGTACAAACCATTCCAAAACAAACCATTCCAAACCAGTCCATTTGGTTACATTTTGGACACGCTCAGAAGTTAAAAATACAGACAAGATGACCTGACCGAATGTACAAGATAAATAAGCGTTTTATCTGATCTCTTTAGGAGGAACTGGAAGTGATGAGCGATTAATGGTCTCCACAGTCAAGCCTGGTGGTGAAAGGCCTACTCTGGTTTCGACACAGGAGTCATCACCATGTTGGCTTGTGGTGGACTTTTTTTCCATGGACATACAAAATAAGAAGACAATAATATTACCAGAACGTGTGTACTAAAGGAACCTTACGGGTTCCATTTGTACACACTCAGTGTTATGGGGGTCCTTGAAAAGAAACATTTGCGTGGTGCCCACTGGCCTACTGGTCCAGGCCCATACCACTTAGGCATTGCCACATAGGCATGCATGAATGCCTGGCGGCGTCGCTGGTTCGATTCCCGATCCGGACAACCTTTGTCGCGTGTCACTCCCCATCTCTCTCCCCATTTCCTGTCAGTCTACTGTCCTATCAATAAAGGCATAAAAGCCCCCCAAAAATAATCTTAAAAAAAAAGATAGTCATAGTAAATCAGTGTCATACATATTCTGAAGAAAACCTGGAGACTGACATTCAGTAATTGGGTTTTATGTTATGGTGAAAATAAGTAAATTATAATGGTGTGTAAAAAACAAAATCTAGAATTTGCCATGGACAAAACCAAGTTTGCCACGGACATGTTAGTCCGTGTACGTGACATGTTGATGACCCAAGTGTTTCGAACACTCCTGAAAGTTCATACCTCAAAGTCAGGGTCCGTCTCCCAGTCATCGCCCTCAGCAGCCACCTTCATGCTCACATCGTGCCCGACCACTGACTTCCACATCTGGGGAAACGGCACAACACATGAGCAATGGTTATATTTATTAAAAGGACAAACAAGTTAACGTGCCTCCAGAGTCCCTGGAGTCCTGAACATAATAACCACAGTACAGACATGCAAGAAAGTACAAGGCACATACGGTGGTCTGTATGTATGTACTGTCTGTCTGTCTGTCTGTCTGTCTGTCTGTCTGTCTGTCTGTCTGTCTGTGTGTGTGTACACACACACACACACACACACACACACACACACACACACACAGTATAATAAGCATGTTGATCAGTGCATATTTGACAGTGCATGTAGGCTACGCGTTTGTTTGCTAGGTTTTTTTAGGTCATCATGGGGAGAAAAAAAGATATAGCACCTCAAGCCCCATAGTGACAGTCAAAATAGGAAGGAAGTCAACAGAAGTTATTTGCAGCACTGCACTTCCTCACCATAAAAACACAATCCTCTCAAAATGAATTTAATACAGAAGTAAAACAAAATAAATCATGATGGGATATGGAAATCATTTCATAATAAGCCTAGGCTATAATCCTCTTCATAAATATAACCTGCTATAGGCTAATAATGGCATTTCGTTTTTTCTTGAAATGGATAAACCCAACAGAATGTATGTTTTGCTTAATGCTTATAGCCTATGATTAAAAGTTATGTTTCTACCTGTGACGCAAAACGCTACAAAATCTAACGATTCCTTAAATTATCCTGCTAAAAAATATTCTAATCTGGGCTTGAATCACTGAACATAAGATTCATCAAGTGCACAAGTTACTGTAACTCGTAGTGTTAAACAACTTCCTTAAAATGAAAAACAAAACAAAACATGGTAAAATAAGAAAACTAAGCCAGCAAACAAATAGTTTAAAGTGGAATAAACTTACCTTGAAATGATTAATGTGTTTCCAAAATATTTAGTCTAAATAAAATGCTCTTCTTTGGAAATGAGATGCGACAGACGACAGAGGGTGCGACGCGCTAAATGCGATGCTGCAGGCATGCGTGCGTGCGTACGGGGATGTGAATGTGACCAATAGCCTACCACGCGTAGCCTACTATATTTAATGGCAATCGGTTAGATTCTGCTATTTATCACCTAATAGCATCCGATAAATCAAATTAGACCGGGTTGATTAATTTCATGCACCTCTCGTGTCTTAGCATATATAGCCTATATAGTCTACTTTATTTTAATTTTAAGTAAAAATGATATATATAATATTTGTATTTCTCTTTTGGGTCTTGAGCTAAAACGTTTGGAAATGACTTTAATAGTGAACAATGTAATACCCCACGTTGAACACTTGAGGGCAGGCTGATACAAAGCATATCTTACCACCACGAAATGACAGTTATCAGTAGTAGTTAATCAACACGCGTTTATGATTCTCTTGGAAAGGTGTCAGTAGAATATCAGATCACAATCATTTCTTGAGGATAGACTTGTGTATCCCTCCCACCCCTCTTGCCTGACTGTTGATTTATTGGGTGAATTTAATTTTCACATCCATCAACTAAGCTGTTATCTGCCTGTCTACCAGTGGAAACACAAAGTTCATAGAGCCATTTAAAAATGCCAGGCAATTCTACACCATTGCAAATGTCATTACTTTATTATTATACAGCCCTTATACAAGGTATTTTACATTAAACTTTTATTTCAGTGAAGCCAAATTACAAGATAATGTCATTAAACAAAGATAAACTTAGGCCTAGTCATTTGTACCAACAGTGAGTGATTAAAGATACAACACAGAGGATGGTCTGACCTTAGAACCATTTTAACTTATGGGTAATAAATTAGGCTGAAGAATCAACACACGAAGGACATCATGACAAGAAACCGTTTGTTGTTTTCTCTTTAAAAAAAGAAAAGAAACTGGAATGGATCCACACAAAATTCCACCTACTGGAACCAGTCAACCATAATAAAAACCAACCAACCTAAATGTGTGCAACAAAAGCATGGATAAGAAACCTGACTGCATAGAGAAAAGGAACCCCATTAAAGCCTAATTTAAACTAGTGTGTATGAAGTATCACATTGAAAGTTGAAAATTGTTATTTTTCAATGAGCAACGTGGTCATACAACAACATATGAATGTGGCTTAAGTCCACATACATACAGAAATACAAACTGTAAAACAACCTCACAAACTCATCATAAGCCCATTATCATGTCAATTTTTTATATGAACTATATGAAAAGGAAAGTAAAAGACAATAAATTATGGTCGGAATGTTATTAGTCTAAAAAGGAAAATTGCACTGTGCTCAATTGGTGTGCATTTACACACAAGTAGAGATAAAGATGGGTGAAATTTCAACCACATCCTAAACCGCAAGCCATCTAAGTATTAAATGATCCCTTTCCATTCGAATGCAACGGCACGTGGAAATCAGTCGGCCACAACACTAAACCAGATTAAAAATCGAAACATTATCCAACGCGTTATTGCTGTATCCATTTATAGCATGAAACAAACATCTTTTCAGGCTCAGTCATAACTGCACCTTGTATACTAAGAAATGATTGACAACTGCTACCAGCTATCTCCGCAATTCTACATACTTTGGTTTACATTTCTTGTAGTTTATTAAAAAAAGTGCATCACTTTGTGTTAAGAATGTCATTTCTTGTAGTTTATTAAAAAAAAAGTGCATCACGTTGTGTAGTAGGTAACGTATGATATTGTGATGGCTTGGGTTTAGTCTGTGTAATTTTCATGTTCTCTCTTTGTATGTGTGTGTGTGTGTGTGTGTGTGTGTGTGTGTGTGTGTGTGTGTGTGTGTTGTGGGGTCTCATAGGTAACCTCCCAGGCACAGCAGAAGTAGGACGTGCACAGTGAGCAGGTAGAGGGAGACAAGGAGAGGAGTGCGCTGGCGAGAGCAGAACGCCACGCGGAGCATCCGCATCAGTCCTGGGCCACCTCTCCGACTCTGCCAAAGGACAAAAGTGAGGGTGATGTTACAGGGAATGTTTAAAACATACACCGTTGTCACTAGAGCAGGGTTTTTCATCGTGTGGCCCATAGACAAATGAAAAACAAAACCATTTTAGGGTGGCCCACATGTGAAAATTAATATTTGATAAAAACAAAATTACTCTATCTTTTGTACTTTCCCTTTTAATCCGAGGTTCTCAAAAACAACATTGTAGAGTAGACGAAGGCTAAATTCTGAGACATGAAATTTGGGCATTTCTTCTCTTGTGGTGCCTTCCCTACCAATGCAGGCTCCTCAAAATGGCCCTCAGTCACCAACATTTTTGAGAACCTCTGTACTAAAGCAGTGATATCACAGAAAATGATCAGTCCTTACTCGAGTGACCAGTCCGTCTGGTGGCTCTATGAGGACAGACGTTTCAGAGTGCTGTCCTTCATGTGCAGCTTGCCATTCGCCTTGGGTATAACTGAAGACATCAAACAGACACAGTCATAAATGTCTTATTATACATTTGGCGTTTAAGACAGAAAATGTACTATTTTCACCAAAAACAATGGATGAGGGGGTGGGCAAAAGAAAATCATTGCCTCATACCGTTTTAGATGATCCTGTGAGACCATCAGTTGCTCCTCGATTAACATCCTCTGTTGCATCTCCTCATCCAGCCTGACAGAGGAAGGTTTAAAGTTTACTTTGTAAGAAAGCACATGCAAATGTTAAAAGTCCAATGTGCTACTACATGGTAGTAGGACTTCTAATGATAACTACTGCCCTAGTCCATCCTCCTTAATGATCAATTACCTCCTCTGCAGCTCTTTCATCTCAGCTATGTAGGTATGGCCCTCTAGGGAGCTACTGCGCTCTTGCGGAGCCCCAGGAGCGCTATCCACTTCCTCGGTCCCCTGGAGGAAAATTATAACGGGAATCAGGTTACACAAATTCATCCCGATTTCAACCCGATTTTGCCAACACCGTAACATTTCCCGCATCAGGCCTGAATATGAGTTGAGAATGATGACTGTGCGACACTGTGTGTCTTTACCTCTTGTATTGTGACCACTGATGTGGCATCTGCAACGCCCCACGACAAAAAATACTTTTTATTTTATTTTCTATCCTACGACGTGTTTACCAATAGAACGACAGCTCTCTGGTGCACTAGGTGCACATAATAAACACAGTGAAAGAGAAGAGAATGAGGGATGCTCCTGCGGCCCTCATAGGCTACTTAACCCCAGTGTGCTGTTAAAACCAACATTAATTGTAGGGTTTGATTAGTAAAAACATTATCATTCACAAACAATGAAACGAAGGCAAATGAGCAGGTTACACATAACTCTGAAACAGGCCTCTGAACAACTCTGGCAACAACACAAGAAAGACGACTGTTTGAAAATGCTCAGTTGTTTCTGTGTAGCACTTTGGTCAACAGTTGTTTTTAAATGTGTTGTTTAAATAAAGTTTTATTTGATTTGATTTAAAAGCATGACATGCAAGCAAGGCAGATCTTTTTGTCTTCTGGCTATCTGCCAGTTTTTGTCCTTGTTCCTCTTGTTCTTTCATTCTCTATTTTCTTACCTTACCTGAAAACTACAAATGGTGCTTGTATGAAAATTGTGAAATCTCTCTCACCTCTGCTCCATTCCGCACTGGGGATAGCACAGGCAGACACCCGTATGCACATAAAGAATATAACATCTATTTTAAAAATAGGTGTTTTTTTTATACATGTACTCACAGTCCATGGACAATTGCTTTGATGCTTACCTGTCTCTGATAGTGCTCTTGTAGGATTTGGGGTTTAGGAGCCTGAGCTTCCTCCAGCATGGCAGTAAGCTGGCGTAGCTGTTGGTCACGTTCTGAGAGTGTGGCAAGGGTCTGTTGCTTCAGCTGTTCTGCCTGAGCCATCCAGTCAATACGCTCCAGCCTGCAATGAGAACACACAGTAGCCCACGTCAAACATTTCCCTTGAAATGCTGCTTTGGTGAATTGATCAGTGACATAATGAGAGAATCGTTTCTCACCGGAGTGTTTCGATTTCCTGCTTGCACATCTCCACCGTGTCCTCCGTTTGCTTTAAGATACTAAGTGTTTCCTCAGATTGTGTCCTCTCCTCAAATAACTCCTGGCTGACTTTAATCAATTCTCCCGCTCCCAGTCGAGCCAGCTCTAACTTCTTCCTCTGGAGCTCAGTGGTTTGTTGCTGTAGTTGTTCCAGCTGCAAGTTAAAACACGCAGAGAAAAAAGAGCATACTGCTGATGGATAACCCCCCAAAAGCATTCAAATTAATGCATCAGTAGTATGAATGTAGTGAATTTGACTACCTAAAGCAGGCATTAAAAGTTCAGAACACGTCTCTTACCAGTCTTTCCCTATCATTCTGCAGGGCTTGTAGTGCATTCTTCAGGCCCCACACTTCTCCGGTGGAGCCTCCCGGGCTGCTATGTGCTGGTGGGGCCACTGCCATGCTCATCTCATCCAGCCGAAGGCTCAGTTCCTGGGCCTTATTTAGCGCCTGGTCCCTGCTGTCCTGAAGGGAGGCCATGGCCTTCGCAAACGACTGGTTCTCTGCCCTCAGTTCAGCCGTCACTTCTTTCTCCTCTACCAGCTTCTGCTCAATCACCATCAGGTCTCGAGCCAACTCTGCCACCCTCTCCTGGGCGCTCTCGGACTCTGTCCGCATCACGCCTCCCTCCCAGCGCAGCTCTGCAAGTTCTTTGGCCTTGGAGGCCTGCTCCTCCCTCTGGTGCTGCAGGTTGTACTCCAGGGCCTCCACCTGCTCCCTGGCAGCCTGCAGCTGCTCCCTCAGCTTCTCCACCTCTGCCCCCGGGGCGTCTCTCGTCTGCTGGACCCTGATGCCGTCACTGGTTTGACTGAGGGCCTCTCTCTCCACCCTGCCTAGTACAGCCCCTGCCTCTGCCTCCCTATCTCCGCTGAGGTTCTTTATGTGAGTCTCCAGGGCATCGCGCTCACTCTCCAGGGAGGCGATGCGCTCTCGCTGCGCGGCCAGGAGCTTCCTGTGCTGCGACTCCTTCATGCTGAGGACTTGGTTGAGTTCCTCACGGTAGCCGTGGAGCTGGGCAGACAGCTTGGCCTTCTCGGCGTACAGGTCGTCTCTCTGGACCAGCAGCGAGCGCAGCTCCTCCTTCAGGCTGTTGTTCTCCCCTGCGGCCTCCTGGATCAGAGCATCCTTCTCCATCATTACCTGATGGTGCAAAAGACTGAGTTGACAACATTGTCGACCCTAACCCATTTAACGCAAATCATGAACATTTGTGCAAGTCTTTGAATATTTTTGACCCGATTCTAGAAGTGTCTTCTAAATCCTTCTAGGGAACACCCTAGAATGTTTATATCATCAGTGGTTCTCTTCATGTCAAGGACCCTCAAAATTACATGTATTTGGACCCCCATCTCAAAATATGTTGTTCCAGGGACCACCCAGAAGCAAATAGTTGAGTTACAAAGGTTCGCTTTTAAAAAGATACATTCAAAGATTTGCAAAAAAAAAAAAAAAAGATTTAAAAAAGAAAAATAGCAGATCTAAAAGCTCGCAGCCGCGCTGTGAGCTTGTATATCTGCTATTTTTCAATAGTTAAAGCATTAAATAACTCTAGGCCTAAATGGGCTAAAGAAATTCAGCAATGCAGAGGCTTATTAGCTCTGCAGTTTGCCTCCGTAGAGTGCATTACCTTTTTGAAAACCACACGGCTTGGAGTTGATTGTACCAGTTATACTACAGTATACTGTGCTCACTTACCAACTATTATAAGATATTTGTCAACAGCTATTAGGGTATAGCAGTGGTAGGCCATTTGTGGTGCAACAGACAGAAAACCCATAATCTTTTCCCATAGAGATTTCCAAGAGGTGAATCATGACCATAACATAAAACATTTGATTCTCTGTCAAAATATATATATTTCTTCTTGTTTTATGGTCACGATTCAGCAGGAGCCTGGATGGCCTGGATTTTTTCTGAAATCTCTAGGGGAAAACTGATTGGGATAGGTATAGTATATAATATTTTAAGGATGGCTTGTAGCTAATGTTAGCTTCAATTACAGTTAGTACGAAATACTTCATTAATTTAGAAGCGTGACAACGCCACAGCCATGCAGTTCTGAAAATTACGCACAACATTCAGCTTATCAGAATCAAGTATCATCTGAGGCCATGGTATAATGCACCGCAGAACATACTTGTCGCAGTTTTATTAGTGAGGTTGCCCAACAGGGGCAACACACTATAGTTCTAGTGTTACTTTATTTATTCTTTCAAGATAAACAACCCAGAAATATAAATAGTCAATTTACTTGACTATAAATAGGCCAAGGTTCAGATGACATTCTGGCTATCCAGACTATAAATAGTCTTTCTTTCTAGATAAACTATCCAGACCATAAATAGGCAATTTACTGGACTATAAATAGGTCAAGCCTCACATGATTAGTGTTGTTGCCCAACATGGCTTTACATGACAATTATGCTATGCAGGCGATAAAAAGTCAACCACACTCGCAATTCCCCAGAATTGCATTCTATGTAGTTATCCATATTCTACCTGAAGGTGTTTCTCTTCCAGCTGTTTGTACATGTTGAGAACGCGGTCTCGATCATCCTGCAAAGAGCCCATGGCCTTTGTGAAGGAGTCCAGTCTGGCTTTACTATGGTTGCTCTCCTCCTTCGCCTTCTGCAGTTGAGCTTCCAGATCTCGTAGTTCCTCTCTTCTCTGCTCCAACTCTGTTTCTGCTTCCTGTGCCCTGCTGTCAGCCTCTCTTCGAGCCTCCTCCGCAGCCTGGGGGAATCAAACACAAACTGTGAGCAGAGGTGGAAAAAGTACTAACATGTCTTAAGGTCATTGCACACTGCTGCGTTTCTTTTCTGCAGGAAATCAGAGCGAATTTCGGAGCACGTAAATAAAGAAAATCTACTCTTTTTTTTTTTTATTTACGCAACTGTCGCCACTGGGTCCCTTGCTCTCTCTCTCTCCTCTCCCATCTCTCTCTTTCTCTCTCCTTGGCCTGAAAAATACTTTTGGAGATTTCGGATTTCCAAAATGCAATGAAAAAACGCAGCAGTGTGCAACCAGCTTGAGTATCAATACTGCAATATAGAAATACTCTGTTACAAGTAAAAGTCCGGAATTCTAAATGTACTTGAGTAAAAGTACAAAATTATTGGCATCAAAATATACTTAAATTAAAAGTAAAAGTACAAAATGTTTGAAAATAACAGATCTACAAGCTTGTAGATCGGCTATTTTCAAATAGCCTCACTATAAAATAGGGATAAAGTGGATTAATGTATGTTTTGTAATACAGCAACTAGTAACTAAAGTTTCCAGTGGTCCCTGGAACAAAAATATTTCAGATGGGGGTCGGCAGTCAGATAAATATATTTCTAAGGGTTCTTCACATTAAAAAGTTTGAGCACCACTGATCATAGAAACATAGGATTAGGATTTAGAAGACATGTTTTGGTATTTTTCAGGCCTAAATGGGATTAAGTACCTGAGTGACAGCTTGCTCCTTCTCCCCGAGTAACTCCACCTCTCTCCTCTCCTTCTCGCTCAGCTCTGTCTGCAGGCTCTCTGTCAGGGCCTTGGACGAACGCAGGTCCGTCTCCAGCTGCTCCACGGTCAGACACAGCCTCCTCTCCTCTGCCTCCCTCTCCCTCAGCCGTGTCCTGGCCTGGTCGGCTTCGCCCTGAAGCCTCCCGACGGCCTCCTCCAGGGCCCGGACCCTGTTACGGAGCCCCTCCACCTCGCTCTCCAGGGTGCTGGCTTCGGCCCGTGTGCTCTGTATTTGGGCCATGGCTTGCTCCAGCTTCCCCTTCTTCTCCTCCAGCACGGCTGTGGTTTCTCGTAGTTTCTTTTCCTCCTCTTCCGTTCTCAGCACCCAGTTTTTGTCTACTTTCTGCAGTCTATAATGAAAGATGTCTATCGTCAATCATTGTCAAAATCTGAAATATACATTAGAGAACACACACACACATACACAGTCCAATTCACAAAACAGAGAATCCTTACCTGTCCACTGAAAGCTGTAGTTCCTCCTTCTGGGTAATCTCTTTCTGCAGCTGTTCAGCCAGCTCCTTGACTCGTGTCTCAGCCTCACGCACTTCCGACTCCTTCCCCTGAAGAGTGCTGTTAAAGCGGGTCTCCCACTGCCGGGTTTCATCCAATACCCGGTCCCGGTCATCCTGCAGTGAGGACATGCAGCGTGAAAAGGCGGCCAGTCTAGCCAGGGATTCATCCAGTCGAGCCTGCATCTCCCGGGCCTGTCTCTCAGCGCTCTTTGCCCTGTTCCTGGCCTCCAATGTGGCCTCCTCTTCTTTTTCCCTCTCCCTGTAAGCATCCTCGAGCCTCAGTTCCACCTGCTTGAGCTCAGCCCCCAGCCTGCATCTCACAGAGTCCAAGGTCTGCTCCGCCTCAGCTTTTATGGACGCCTCCCTTTGCAGTGCCACCTGTTCAGAAGCAGTCTTCTCGGATAGGGCCTGGCTGGCTTGTTTTTGGGCATCCTCCAGCTGGTGTTTGCAAGCCACCAGGTCAGCTTCAGTCCTCTTCATTTCCTCCAGGGCTTTAGAGGTTTCCGCACGGGAAAATCCCAGCTCTCTGTGGAGCTCGTCATGGGCTAGCTGCAGTGCCTTGGCTTCCCTGCCCAGTTCACTGATCCTCTCCTGGTATCTGATACAGTCCTTTTGCATCTGACGTACTTCCAGTTGCTTTTCCCTCAGAAGTTCCTCTAGCTGACGTGTTCGGCTCTGACTGCCCTCTTTGACCCTCTGAGCCGACTTGAGCTGTTGCTCCAACTCTCTTTGCTTGCCAGACTCTGCTTCTGCCTCGTCCCTCTCTCTCAGTGCCTGCCTCTTGTCCTCTTCTAGTCGGGCTGCTCTGTCTTTTTCACTCAGCGTCTCGGCCTCCAGCTCGGCTCGCTCTCTCTCCAACCTCTCCACTTCCCTTTGGAGCTCAGCCATGCGCTCTCGGCTGTCTGTTGACTCTTGCTGGTAGCCAGCGATGCTGCCATTGAGCTGGGCCAATTGGTTCATCAGACGTTCCTCCAGGTCATCTTTCTCACACTCAAGGCTACTGCGGAGCTCTTTGAAATGGGCTTCACGTTTGGACATTTCCTCCATGAAGCTCTGTTCTTTCTCTTTGCACTGTTGTAGAGAGTTCACAAGGCTCTGCTCCGTCTCTTTACATTCCTGGAGTTGCTTTTGTAGTGATCCCAGCTCAGCCTTGAGTGTGGCCTCCTGTTCCTGCCTAAGCTCTCTCTCTGCACTAAGTTCTGCCTCCATCTCCCTGATTTTACCCTCCAAAACAATCTGGTTATCTTCATTTGCTTCCATCGACCTCTCCTCAGTAGACTGGGACTGTGTTTCGGGGGCAAATGGTGAAACTACTAGCTCAGATGGCTCTATAGCCTCAGGCTGTTCTTCAGAATTACTCTCAAGTTCATTGTGGGAAATTTCAGCCATGACACTGCATGTTTGCTGGGCAACAACAGACTCTTCCACAACAACCTCGGTGCTTGAGGATGATGGTGAAATTTGACTCCTTTTTACTACCTCTTGGGCAAGTTCTTCCTTCAACTCTGCAACCTGTTGTTGTAAACAGTCCCTTTCAGCTTTTATAGAATCCAAATCAGCAGTCAAAGTTCCCAGCTCTTCCTGAAGTCTTTCAAGCTCAGCTTTCAGTGCCCTGTCGTCTCTTCTGACTGCCTTCTTTTCCTCCACTTCCCTAAGCCTCTCATTCTCCTCCTCCAACTCCAATATTTTCTGCTGCTTAGTTTTAGCAAACTTCCTCATTTTATCTTTAATGGAATCCACTTCTTTCTGTGCCTCCTCTGCCTGCCGTTCTGCTTGCTGCCTAGCCACCTCATGAGCCCTCACTCTGGCTGCAAGCTCCTGTCTCTCCTGTCTGGCAGCTTCAAGGACGCGTCTCACACGTTCTGCTTCGTCGCTCACATTTTCATAGGACTTGAGCAAAGTCTCATACTCATCCTTCATACCTTGAACCTTATCCTCATATTCTCTGCAGTTCCTGGAAGCGTCTTCCTTGGCAAATTCAGCTTCTCTCTTACAAGCATCTTTCTCCGTTATTATACCTTCCATTGCCAACTTGAGGCTTTCACAGGACGACCCTAGGCTTTGGTTCTCAAGCAAGGTACGATCAACCTCCTCAATCAACCTAACTCTCTCTGCCCTCAACTTCTCCATCTCGCACTCCTTAAGATCCACATTCTGCTGCAGCTCAGCTACGAGTTTCTCCGTAGAGGCCAGTGCCTCCTTCTTGGCCTTACTTTCTTTGATGGCCTCTTTGCGGGAGATTAGAGCGGCCTGAAGTTTCCGCTGAAGCTGCTGGATCTTGGCCTCGTTGTCCTTTTCTCCCTCTTGTTTCTTTTCTCCCTCTTGTTTCTCAGCCTCGAGTCTCTGCACCTTTTCCTGCTCAGCCACCAGACCACCCTGTAGGGAAGCTATTAGTTGGTCCTTCTCAGACACTGTGTCCTGCATGGAACGAAGGAGTGTGTTCTGCTCACTGAGCTGCTGACTTAGCTCAATTATCTCTCTATTCTTGTTGTCAAGGAACTGTTTGAATTCCTCCATTTCAGCCTGCAGACTTACAACAGAGGCCTCCGCAGACATTGCCCCAGCTGCAGCCTCCACCTCCATTTTCAAGGTTTCTGCATAAGCCTCTGCCTGCCGACACTTCTCCCTTAGAGAGTCAATCTCCTCCAGAAGAACGTCAATCTGCTGTTCTTTTGCTTTCTGGGATTCCAACTCTTTGCCCAAGCTGATAAGTTCAGTTTCCTTCAGTGAGAGACTGGCCTGGGTCTGCTGCAGCTGGTCCTCCAACTGTGAGCACGTCACCTGCACGGCCTGATTCTCCTCTGTGAGAGTTTGCAGACACACATCTTTTTCTGCAGAGGGGCCTTCTAGGGGCATCTCCACGGGAGGCCCAATGGGTTTATCACACTGCTGTTGTGCTGTATCGCTTTCACTGAAATCCACCCAGTCCTCTTGGACCCAGTCCCCTGTTGCTGGCTTCTCTTGTGTTTCAGGGAGAGCCGCTGTCTCTTGATGAGTCAAAACCTCTTTCTCCATGTTTACATCTCTCTGTGTCTGCTGTTCCTCTAGTTCTCTCAGTTTAGTTGCAAGACATTCCCGCTCACCATCCTGCTTCTCAAAACGTTCCAATAGCTCATTGTATTCTTCCTTCTGTTGTTTTAGCTGTTCCCGGTGGTGCCTGTCTTTCTCTTTGGCTTTGCGAATGGTTTCCTTACGAGCTTGCTGGGCTTCGAGGAGTTTCTTCTGTAGTGTTTCACACTCTGCCTCTAGAGAGGCCATGTGGGATTGTAACTCTGTCAATTCTGCATTGTCAGTCTGCTGAGCTTTTTCACTTAGCTTTTTGTTCTGAACAAGGGTTTCAGCCAGAACCTGTTCCTGTTCGCTGATTCTCTGTTCAAGACTCCTGACTGCTTCTTCTTTGGACCTCAAAGTTTGCCTTACTTCCTCGAGAACAGTCTCCATTTCCTGAATTTCCTTTAATCTCTGTTTTTCTTCCTCAGGTTTATTCACAGGAGTCTCCACTGTTGCTTTTCCATCTTGCCCTTTCCATTTCTTGGCCTCCTCCTCAAAATCAGCTACTTTCTTCATGAGTTCTTTGCGTTGTACAAGCGCTGCCTGAAATTTCTTCTTCACGTTTGTAAGCTGGGTTGTAAGTTCCTCCTTGTCCTTTCTCAAAGTAGCAAGCTCATCATGTACATCTACTAAGCCCTCATCCTTCACTTCCTGTTGCCCTGATCTGACATTCTCTAGTTCCGATATTTGCTCCTTCAGCGTCTTGACCTCATTTCTCATCATAGACTTCTCCTCACCTGCTTGGAGAAGCTTGGCAGACACGCTGTCATGCAACTCCATCATCTCTTGATCCTTCTGCATCATACGAAGCTGCAGCTCACTGATCTCAGAGTCCTTCTCCGACAAAGAAGTGTTCAGGTCTGTCGTCTGGGAGTATTCCAGCAGGCTATTCTCCATATCTTGGAGCTTACGCTCCAGTTCAGAGGAGAGCAACTCCCTGTCCTCTAGCTGTGCACTCAGCATCCTAGCGTGGCCCTCCTGTTCAGAAAGGGCTTGCTGGACAGCGTGTAGGTCAGTCTGCAGGGCGATGATCCTCCGCTCCTTGGTTTCGCGCTCAGCATTCAAGACGTTTAACTGCTCTTCTAAAAGGTGCATTTCAGCAACATGTTTGTCCTCTACAGTGGTACACTGTTGAGAGAGTCTATGCACCTCCTCTCTGGCTTCACTGAGATCGTCCTTAAAGTTCTGGACAATGCATTCCATCTCTTCTTTGACCGCTACCAGCTGCTGCTTTTCTTCTTCAAGGCTATGGATTTTCTCTTGTGACTCAGCCGATGTGTCTCTCAGCCTTTGGAGTTCAGCCAGAAGCTCACTGTACCTCTTCTGGAGTTCGTCTGCTAATGCCTGGGCAAAGACTTGGCCTGAGGGGAGGTTGGAGTCAGTGGTGGAGGCACCCTGCTGAGTCAGCTGAACATGCACAGTTTCTCGGATGACAACAGAGGAAGATGCCTCTTGAACGGTGGACGTTTCCCGCTCCATGCTGGTCTCCTCCCACGACTGCAGCTGTAGCTGGCCAAAGTCTTGAAGTATGGAGGGCCACTCCTGGCTGCTTTCTTGATTCACCGCTTCCAGCATGGTCCAGCTACTGTGGGCCACTTCTGAGTCACTGCTGGTGACCATCTCATCTGAGGAGGCCCCTTTGGATTCTCCCGGTGACTCCGACTGGCGTCCAAGGAGCTCTGGGCTGCTCTCGTTATCAGCACAAACTGACAGGACGGACGTGTCCTCTGCCACCAGGGTTGTCTCCTCTTCTGGGGTGTCCTCCACGAGGTCAGGCAAGGCTAGTGGACTGTCACGGGAGGCCCTGATGGCATCAGGATCCTGTTCTGGAGTCTGATCACAAAAGTCTTCTGTTCCACTTTCAGAGCTTTGCTCTTTAGCCACCGAGAGGCATTCTTTCAAGGCAGCCAGCTCATTATCTTTCTCCAACAACTGCTGCCCCAAAGCCAAGATTTGGGCTGAGGAAGAAAACAAAACAAAAAAAAGAAAACGATTGAAATTCTTCTTTCATGTCATCGGCACAATAATTAGTGTATGTTGTGACAAATGAGCATTAGCACTTTTCAATCAACCAGTCTTTCAAGTGGTAAATGGACTGTATTTGGCAGTAACATGATCACGGCCATCTGTTCTGTTGTGTATGTATGGCTTTAGTCTGACTGGCCATCTTAGGCAGAAAATACACATTAATAGTGGGTGTGTGCTGCTGGCAGGATGCAACACAGATCAAATTCCACACTTGTAATTTGGAGGGAGATAAATGCATCAAAACGTAATCTTAAAAAAAAATAAAACATTATAAATAATGACTAAAAATTATAACATTTTAGTCTGCTGTGCCATAAATTCAATTCTTGCATAGGAGGATGACATTGCGGACACTGCAATATTATGCAGGATGTTAGCACAACTAATCAAGTAAAGTGCACTTGTGTGCAAAGGCATGAACAAACATTCGGTGAGCAAACAATCTCTCCATTCTCTGTCAACGGACCAACTTCAAAAGTGTTGCTTAATGACACCAAAACCTGAAGTATTTTCTCTCTTGTTACCAAAATTGGGGAAGAGTATATACACATTAAAGGGATAGTTCACCCCCAAAATGACCTTTTTTTCTATCGATGACTCACACCATGGAGACTTGAATTCATGGATATTCTTTACAGTCTCCCTTGAAGTCATATTTCGTACCTTTTGCAGCATCAGATGATTCCGGCACTGCTGGTTCAATCACATCCTGTCCCAGAGGTTCAGACAACTGGGGGGGGGAAAGAGATCAAAACGTGAGCTACTTTTGAACACAGAAGCTGTTGACACCATGATTAATCATTTCTCACACTGACACTTCCTTGTATAGGGTGGACAGAAACGGATGATAGGATAACCGTTTTACAATGTTGGGCTATCTGTCTGCTGTTACGATGCAAAACCACAGTGCTGCTATTAGATCAGCTGAGGCTACAGTCCTAACAGGGATTAACGTTTTACTAAAACTGCATTTTCCTTTATCGGTGGGGAGGTCACAGACAGCATCAGCAGTGACCCAAAGCACCGTCTCTGTCCTTCCGTCTGTCCCCCGACGACAACAAAGCAGACAAAACTGACCTTGGCCGAGGTGTTGTGGGTGCGCTGAAATAGCCTAATTGACTGTCTGAACAAAGTGTCTCTTTTACGCCAGGAGGGAACATGGTGTGGCAGTGTATAAAGGACACATGATGGCAATTTAAGAATGTTTTGAGTTGTCCAAAGGTATGACCTTATATTCAGGGAGGGATTATTAATTAACACTGTTCTTCAGATCACTAATTTTACACTGAGCCCACGGCAATGGCAGCGGAAACCAGTGGCGTCAGTTCAGAAAAAGCTAAGGTATGGCAACATGACTGGTGTCTTGCAGACACCAGTCATGTTACCATACCTTAGCAACAGATACATTTTATTTTTTTCTCTGTTTCTACGGTTTCTTGGGCTGGATATGGCAGCCTTGAACAGTTGTTCAAGTGCAGCTAAACTTGGCATGTTAGTAAACGTTCCACAATTAACAATAATGCATTGCACCTGTGCAGCTGACCTGCGGAACCTGGGAATATACCATTCTTTCAAGATGGGGAGAATACAAGTGTGGAGAATATAATTATAATACCTTGTTAAAGTGACCATTTTGTAAAATGTTGCATTTGTAGTTATTTTACTGTAATATAACAACATAATAACCAGCACAGATAAAGAGACATTCATGGATTTATATTTAAATGTAACTTTTATTTTCCCCCCTGGACCCAGGGTATGGCAGCTGCATAGCCCTGCCATACCCAATTGACGCCCCTGGCGGAAACATTATCACCTTATTTAATGCTTTCTTTTCATGCTAACATAAGCAAAGAGTTCAGAAACTCAATATAGAGAAGTTAGGGATTTCAGTTTAGTTTAGCAGAGCGATGACAAAGGCTGCCATTTCACTAAGCACTAAGCAGTGGTTCTCAAAGTGGGACCCCCTAGGGTCCTTGGGTGGGGGGGTGGGGTTCAAAGGGGTCCCCAGCCATATTAGTTAATATAGCATAACAATCAGTTTAACCCATGTCCTTGACATGAAAAACTTTGAGAATCACTGAATTAAAGTTACTATCATGTCAGGCTTGCTTACTAACCGTTCCAATTTGCTGCTCCAGGTGTTGTATCTTGGCAACAGCCTCCTCACATTCTGATGTACTTCTATCTAGTTGCTCTGAAAAAAGAAAAGCTCATTCAACTTTGAAGTCACATCACCTTGGCATACAGCTTCGTGGGACTCGACATACTACACTAAATGCTTTGAATTCCTTAACCGTAAAAGAATAGGAGGACTAACAGATATCAGATGATTCTCTTACCTTGAAGGTGACTGACTTGGGCACAGCGCTCCTCATAGTGACCCCGCTCTTCCCTCAGGCTCATGAGTTGGTCCTCCAGGGACTGCAGAGTTCCCAGGAAAAGGGAGAGATCGGTTGGGTCAGGGCATTCTTCCTCTGCTAAATGAACGTCCTCTAAAGCCAAGGCATGAAGACGTCTCCATACTTCAGCTAAGGTTTCAGCCCTCTTCTGGCTCTGTCCCTGCTCTTCCCTAAGAGAAGCGATCTCGTTCTGCAGTTTATCAATTTCCACCTTCTCCCTCTCCATGTTCTCCTGGATGGCATGGGTGGTCGCCTGATCCAACTTCTCATTCACAGAAGCGAGCTCCCTTTCAAGCCGAGTGATTTCCATCCCGTCTCTCTCCGACGCGTCGCGGCTCGCTTGGACAGCTGCAAACTCTGCCTCTTTTACTGAATCAAGCTCACTTTCCAATCTGCGAACATCTTCCATCGTGTCTTTCTCAAAAGCCTCGCCTCTAGCGATGAACGCTGCCTGATCTGCCTCTCTTGTGTTGGTCATCTCTATCAACTGCCTGGCCACCTCTGTTTTCTCTCTCTCTAAGAATTCATTCTGGCCTCTGAGTGTTTCTAGCTCCGCTTCAGTGCGGGTGGCCTGTTGGGCCCACTTCTGCTGGTCTTCCTCCCTCTGCCTGGCAGCCTCAGCCAGCTCCTGCTCCATCTGGCGGAACTGAGCAGTTAGGATCTAGAGAGAGAGACAGAGTGAAGAAGTGTGGGCGTTAAGTGGGTGTGAGGTGGGTGGTTTTGCCAAACAATGCTTAATGCCATCTCCATCTAGATTGAGAACTGCGTGCACTGTGGAATAAACTCCCTGTCGCACTTCAATCCACGCTTCCGCCGTGGACTGAAGACGCACCTCTTCAGACTCCACCTAAACCCATAGCACTACTGTAACACAAATTGACCATACATGAAGCATTGTTTAGGTTTTAGAATACTGATTAGGTGCATGGTGGTCTACCTATATTATTGTTTTTCTAGATTGATATTCCTATGCATTTGTTATATTGTTGTTGATGTACTGACATATTATCTTGCTTATTATAGTGATGTATTACCTGCTTATTGTAAGTCGCTTTGGATTAAAAGCGTCTGCTAAATGCCTAAACTCTAAACTGTAACACAAATTGTGCCGGGAATTAATTCATTCATTTAGTAGCTTCTGCCAGGGGTTTTCAGTGTTTTTACCCATTTTTTAGGGCACACGTGAGCAAACGTGCATACCGTGTCTGCGTGGACAAGTTGAAAAAATATTTCTCCTGTTGTTGTAGCTTCACCTAGTGTCCACTAAACAGTGTGTGAATGGACTATGGGCGCTTTGGAAACCTAGAACCAGTAATCCCATTTCCCTGCAGAAGAAGTTGTTGAACCGGATCTCCGGATAATCTTTGAATGCATCGGTCTCCTAGCTACTGCGGATTGTTCTTACAGTAGTGAACGGCAATATTAATACGCTCTCGTTAAAAAGACCAAAACACAGAGATCGCCGACCTTGGCACAAAACCGATACCTTTAAAAACAAAAACGACGATCGCCGTCCTGAGCACGAAATGTGTTAAGAGCTGTATTACTTTCATCAGCCCTGTATTGATTACAGTCGGCTAGTGTCAAATTCAGCTATTTAATCATCAACGTGGCATCCGGTCGGATGGGAGCTGCACCTGCTTTTGTTGATCAGCACTGTTGAGCTCCTGCTGCAGCATTTCCAGAACTTGGGACCGTGAGCGCATGGCTTCCTCCAGTTCCTCACACCGCCGCTGGGATGTTTGCAGGGCCTGGGGAAACGTACAAGAGTCCGAATATGATGACACATGATGATTAATAGTGAACATGAATGGAATGGAACCTTTGTCAAGTCCCGCCCATGGTTGTGCTCCTCTTCGCACCCATTGGTTGCCGTTTCTTGGTTGGACAAAAGTCCTGTCTCTCCATCCACTACCATTGAAATAACATGTTTTTTTTTTTTTTGTATTGATGTTCTGTGTATTCAATTCTTATTTTAAACTTGGTGTCAGTAAAAAGGAACATCTCAGGTTCAACATAAACCCTAACCATTTAAGGCAGAACCAGGGTGGAACTAGGGCAGAACAAGGTAGAAGGAGCCTGCTGGTTGGTCAGACAGGGACCAACCAGGTGTGGTGAATTCTAACTTCTTCATGCGTTAATGAACTGACTCTTAAATCAATCACAAAATGTAATGGGACAATAATAATTTTGACCAGCTTCAAATGTTACTGAATGTGGCACCTGCTGGAGCTCAGTGTCACTGTGAGACTGCATGGTGACCCTCAGTAGTTCGTCCTCATGTTTCTGGACCTGCTCCTGGAAACGCACGTCCTTCTCAGACACGACAGTCTGTAGCACTCGCAGCTACGGGCACAACCACAACACCCTCTGTTAGTCAGAACCTTTGAAAACACTTTAACTCATACCCTGCCAAAAAATAAGTTTTCTATAATAAAAACGTCTTTTTAACTATGGACCTCCCTGCCAGACGTCTTCTGGACGTCTTTTTTTTTAAATAATAAAAAAAATTGAAAAAAAAAACATTTAAAAAAAAAAAAAAAAAAAATGGACCTCCAACAGTGTGTAACTAGCCATGATCGCGATCGCGAAATTGCATGTTTAACCCCATCTTTCAAACATGGCAGCCATGTTTGTTTACATTTGAAGAAAACATAAGGGCTGCCTTCTCCTGAATGCCTGAACGGATTTCCAAGCGGATTTTTTTGTTTGAAAGCTGTGAAAAGCATGCACATGCATAGTGCATGATCTGTGCATGAATGTGTGCACCAGCGTGCACACTATTCTTTTAACCCTTTGTTGGCGAACCGGCAATATAAGAGGTCCCACTTTAAATATGGCACTGAAGAAGTTAAGTGGTTATGATACGCAAAAACAAAAGGTCTATCATTTTGGCTAATATTGTTGATGACGTCACGGCACGCCTCTAATGTACTTCACTGTACAGTACTGTCTGTCGGCCGGCCCGTCTCCCCTTGCCCGCAATATGAAAACCAGGAAGCCACCTTACATGAAAATGTATTTTATAACTAAATCTATGGATATACAAATTATATAACCTCTCAGATAGCTTAGTTTTTTAGCAACATTGTTCATGTCAAGTAGTTAGTTTATGCTTATTTGTTGAAATTATGAAAATCGCTATCGGTCTGCCGACTAGGGATGTTGGCGGTTAACCGGTTAGCCATCCGTTAAGAAAAAATCAAACCTCGGTTCGAAGTGGAGCGGTGAATCTGAGCGTGCGTGCGTGCGTGCGTGTGTGTGTGAGTGGTGAGTGTGCCTGGCCTGCACAAAACAGCGCCCCTCCTTTAACTAGTGTGTTGTGTGTGGCCACTCATGGTATTGCCAGGCTACGGACACGGCCAGCCACCCACCCACCCACGGACATACCTGTCTATTGGGAGCGCTTTCACCGCTCCAATAACTGGTCATGCTTAATGGCTTCACGGTTAATTTTCATAATAATATGATCGCATTTTCCTGGTCCTGGATGGTGTTGTTTGATTATGGGGATGGGATTTTGTTAAACAGACTCTGGGAGGCGCAAGAGAAGTAGTCTTATGTCATGTCCAATGGAATAGTGAAAGAGAGACAGCTGATTATGATGCTTGTTGTTTATTGATGATTCAGCCTATAACAATTTATTTTTATTGTTAAATTCTGCTTTTTTGTTTGTCTTTCAAAGGAGCATAACTAAATGTCTACCATTCGTCTACCAACGTTAATTTTGTGTACTTACATAATACAATTTTGGGTTGAAAGAATTGGTTAAAAATAATAATAACCGGTTACTGAATTAACCGTTAGTGACATCCCTACTGCTGACCGCCGGCTTGAAGCTTGGATTGGATCCAACCCCGGAAGGAGGGGAAAATGCCGGCTACATATGGTCTCGCTTAGCGCCAGAAATGTGGCACAGATTCTATAATTCTATACAGAGATTTAGTAATAAAAGACCTTTTAAGTTGAGCCCACTTCCTGGTTTTCATCAAGGAGGATGGGAAACACGCGACCACCGGGCATACGCCATGACGCTCACCATGGGTGCCAAAACTCGCATCGGAAGTGCGATGAAATACATGACAGTGAATGGAATAAAAGAAAACATATCACAGGTATTTTTTACAATCACTTGTTTTTCGATGTGCACATAATTAAATAATAATAAGTACTAAATAATAATCGTTTCTGTCTCGGAGGTATCGCAAGATTTGGTTCCCAGACAAGAAACGGTGGATAGTCTTGCGACACTTGGCACGTTTAGAAACATACTTTGTGCTTTTTAGATACCTCTATAAAATGACACAGTGCACACATCGAAAATCAACACGGCAGAAAGAAAATGTGTGACATGCCTTCTTTTATTTTCCTGAGCTGAGTATGTTATAAAGGTCTGAATAGTTCAGAAAGTGTTTATTCATGAGCTGCTCCACAGGCTTCCACTGACTCCAGTGCATTCTACCCGAACTTCCTTGGTTCTCGTGGTCTGTTTCGCTGCCAGAACAAACGTCAATCAATCTGTGACATGGTCCCGGCTCCGCCCCGTTTTCAAACTTTTTCTAAAAATAAAAATAAACACGAGACCTACTGTATGATAACGTACATTTTCGGGACGTGACATGACACCTTTAAAGCCTTTGAAAACAGAGGACTATCGCTTCATTATGCGGTGTCATGACTATGATTACCTGCTCAGCATGAGACGTTTCTTTCTCTTGAAGGAGCTGCTTGGTGGTGTTGAGGCGTTCCTGCAGCGCCCTGCTGTTGGCCTCCTCCTCTAACAGCTTGTTTCTCAGCTCCTCCTCTGCAGCGCCACTAGATCCTGTGAAAGAGCTGTCTGGGCTCTGATGGACACGGGACAAGAAACCTTAATATTTCACAGCAGTGATTCTCAACCTTTTCAGGCCGCGACCCCCACATTAATAATATTTTAGCTGGGGACCCCCTCACCCTGATGAGCACTAAGAGTTGAGGCATAACATTTTGTATCGGCTATTTTCACAATTTCTGCCTCTGAGGTATTAAAAAGTCCTTACATTTTCACTTTAGAAATGTGCAGATACCCTCTATACACTTAAACTTTATGTCGGATTGTTTACTGTTAAGAGAGAAAACAATGTTGCACATTAAGTTAATCATCTGGGGAATCCACAAATAATTTGGGGGCCACCCTGGGCACAAACATTTTGATGCAACATGTTAGACTTGGGTCTTTTATTGCTCAGTGGAATAACTTACAGGTATTGCTTCTTGTCCTTTCAACTCGGATATCTGTTTGGTGAGAGAAGCCATCTTGGCTTTGGCCTGCAGTTTCAGTTTGGTGAAGCGAGTGTCTGCTGTTTCTCTTTCATTCTGCGAACATTCAACAAAACCTCATTTAAAAAAAGGGTGGAAAAAAAGAAAGAAAATAAAACACCAGCAGCAATTAACCACTTAAATCCTATGTGTTTGTTTATCAGGGCTCTCTCCTTGCCCCCCCTCCCTCATACATCTGCGCCAAAAATGGCCTATCTACAAGCTCACGCTTTAAATTAATGTTTGCACCAGAATAGAGACACTAGAAATTACATAAGAACATGGCAGTGGCTCAGGGGTAGAGTTGCCATCTTAGAACACGGAGGGTTCCCAGTTCAATCCCGGGCTCCCCCAAGTTAGTGTCGAAGCGTCCTTGAGCAAGTCTCTGAACCCCTAGTTGCTCCCGGTTTCCCCTGCCATCAGTGTATAAATGAGTGTGTGAATGGGTGAATGTAATGCACAATCTCTGTAAAGCGCCTTGGATGAAAGGCGCTAAATAAATGCACCATTTACCACAAAATACTTGCCTTGAGCAGCACATCTTTGTTGACCAGATCAGCCTCCTTCTGGGCCAGCTGACCGTCCTTCTCTCTGACGAGCTCCTTCAGCTGGGACACCAGCTGTTCCAGGTGGGCCAGTCTCTCCATGGCTTCCTCGGACACCTGAGTCCCCGCTGGGTCCTGCTCCTCCCCTGGAAGTACCTGAGGCACCAGTCCGTCCTGCACACACACACACACACGCACGCACGCACGCACGCACGCACACACACACACACAAACACACAGATGTAATGATAGCTTTTCCAATACAGGTCAGTGTAATGAAATCCACAAAAGTGGATTTATCTCGTAATCTAACTCCAGATCATGTTCAAAACAAGCTCTTCTCTACCGACCGTTACAAAAGCACTGATTGTCATTTTTCTGTTCTGAGTGAAAGGAAATAGTATTGTGATGAAAAAGCGGAAATACTCAGATTACATTTATTCTGATTACTTTTAATCAGAGCCTCGCAAATAAGGAAAACACTATAAAAAACCCAGGCACTTTTCGATTAAATCATGGTTTAATCATCGGCATCCAGTGTGTTAATAGGGATAGGTCAGAATAACAACACACAAACACACAAATAATAATAAAGATGTAGCGTGTGTGATCATCATGGAGGCTGTTTGCACATTGGCTCTCACCTGTGGATCTCCATCCGGGGCCTCTTCTCCAGAGAGCTCCTGGAGGACCGTGGCCAGACGACTCAACATAAATATGCACTGTGACCAGATCAAAACAAAGTTGTAACGACTCAACATAAATGACCAGATCGAAACAAAAAAGGTTGTAAGGCCTGCCCTGAATGCAGACTCTAACACTACACGGTTTAGATCAGTGTTTCCGTTGGGACCATTTGTGTGTTTTATTCTTTTCTATATCGTGTTACAGATGTTGTCCAAAAATTATGCAGATCGGTACACACTACACAGTATCTCTGTAGCCATTAAACGAAACGGGTATTTCTTACATTGATGCTCCTACATATCATGCAAGCACCAGTTAAAGTTACTTTCCATCCCTCATCCCATAACCCACACACTGCACATCATTTCGGAGCTCATATCTTTGAACGGGTAAGGGCTAGTATTAATAAAAGATAAATAAGATATTACAAAAACAGCTCGCAATGTGTTGCATCGTAACACGTTGAGAACTATTTTCACTAGTTTGGGTCCCAGGGAAACTTAAAATGACCATTTATGGGTCTCAAGCTAAAATGTTTGGGAACCACTGATTTAGATTACACATGTGTCCTTGCTGATATACTGTTAAACAATTCCTATAAAAAGAGGATAGTTGGGGCTGCTGGCCTGTCGTGAATTCCATGTTGAAAGTGTTTATTTTGTGTCTAAGTGTATAACAACTGTGTTATAACAGAAGGAAAATGGAAAACCTATTATCCAGCTGACCAGCTCAGTGCCCTTGTTGTGGTTAGAGTGGAAGGTCAGGGTTCAATTACCCAGCCAGATCCATACCACAGACTATAAAAATGGGACCCAGTACCCTGAACCTCCCTTCTTGGCACTCAGCATGAAGGGTTGGATTGTGGTAGCCGCAAATTGCAACGTCTAGACTTTATTTTGATCGGATGAATCTAGGGTTGCAATACCTCCCATATAGGCAGCCAATGCATCAAAATAGTTTTTTGCTATCTGATTGTATTTAACAACTTCAGACTAACCAATACTGGGGCTCTATGGAAAGCTTGAAGTATCCTCTTTCTATCTGCAAAGTGTTTGTTTCAGAAAGATCCACCGTAGACATGTTATGAGTTACTTTCTGTCAAGAAATCCGAGCAGACATGGATTGTTTTCTAAGTGTTTAACTTCGGAAGCGCTCATCTTCTATAACGCAACATCCCGCTGCCTGAGCGATTTTTCACGAGCGCTTCCAAACTCCAGCACTTAGAAAAAATCACACCCGTGTGAACTGAGCGGTGGTCGTGGGGGGGGGGGGGGGGAGGGGTGCCTGTGTGTGTGGGGTGGGTGTGTGTGTGTGTGTGTGTGTGCGTGTGTGTGTGTCTGGCCTGGCCTGAACAACAGCGCCCCTCCCTTAACATGTGTGGTGAAAAAAGGTACTTCAGACTACATACAGACACGCACACACACACGCACGCATACACACACGGCCACGTATAGGAGATGGTGTAACCACCGCTCAAAAATAATCACCTGAACCAAATGTCTTGATAGAAAGTAGCTCATAACATGTCTATGGTGGATTTATAAAACCAACACTTTGCAGATAGAAAGAGGATACTTGAAGAGGATACTTGAAGCTTTCCATAGAGCCACAATATTGGTGAGTTTAACGTTGTTTAATATAATCAGATAGCAAAAAATCTGTTTTGATGCATTGGCTGCCTATGGGAGGTATTGCAACCCTAGATTTGTCCGATTTAAAAAAAAAAAAAGTCTAGTGTTGCAATTTGCAGCTAGGATTGTGGGTCCCTGCGACATACTAGCGGCAAGTCTACTTGTACTGTACTTGTACATCATCATGGCTACCTGGGGGGTGTATTTGTAAATCAAACTGCATCACGCTATAGAAACAGGAGATAGGCTCCCGCCCTGTGGGCCACATGGTTCAGGAACCATTTTTTATTCCAAGTCTACTCATTAGTAGTACTACTTACTATTATCCACTTATCCAGCTAATTGATTCCAGTCTTGCTGGAAAGGTATCCTGAGAAAACTGGACATTTTCATGTAGGGCTGGGCGGTATGGAATAACAAATCACTGTGTAATTTGAAGCACTAATGGTAACAATATGTAACTATGTATGAAATATGTATCATGGAATATTCCTTGTTCTTAATATAAATGCTTCTAAAGGGGTAAAACACTAGTATGGTAACTGCAATAGCAGCCATCATGGTCTTACAATGTATTACTAGGACATATTTCACATAGTCCAGACAGAGGTGTGAAATTTATTGTAATAAATACTAAACCTTTTCTCAAGTAACTTCCATCTCTGTAAAAGACCTTGTTAGGTACAGTACTGTACAACAAAAATCATGCTGCAGAGAGTGAAAATAAATACAGCTTCAAGTACAGAAGCAAAACAAAAAAGAAAACAAGCTCTGCTGGTCGACTAAGTATAAACAAATTCCATACCATAGAAAACGCATACTTTAGACCCGTTTGGAACCTGATCTGAAGGGAGAGGTGCCGGTAGCTAACCTTCTACAGAGTTTATAATGTCCACCCCGATATGTGTGTGTGTGTGTGTGTGTGTGTGTGTGTGTGTGTGTGTGTGTGTGTGTGTGTGTGTGTGTGTGTGTGTGTTATACATGCATAACCTTTAAGACCATGAATTCAAGTCACAAAATAGACAAACATACCAATGCTTATTGCTTATGAATAACTTTAAAACAACAACATGGCTGGCTGCATGTAATATGCACTTGTGTTGTATATGTTAGGGAGACACAATGGTTCATGTGTGTACTGTTGATATGATTTATGAGCAATATATATCAACCACAAACCTAATTTGGTGTCTTGTTAATGGATCCTGTAAACAATGCTTGTAACCAATGGTTACATGCGGAGGCAGCCACTACAAACACATCATAAGGCCGTTTATGAAATTCCCAATAATGTGTTTTGCAGTGAAAGTGAATCCAAACCAATCCAAAACACTGGCTCTCAGACACTTTCACTGCGGCTGCGTCATTAGTTTGTGACGTTAATGTTTACACTAGTGTAAAGTAATCAAGTACATTTTTAGGGTTAGGGAACCCAATTTTTAGGTATTTGTAATTTACTTGAGTATTTCCAATTTCCATTACTTCTACCCCACTACATCTCGGACCCAAACATTATTTTCCAAAAGATTTTTATACATTTGAAAACTTTGAAATCGGACATTCTACATACATGAGTACCGACAGGTACTTTCTACTTTTGTACTTCTTTAAGTACATTTTGATGTCAATACTTGTGTACTTTCACTCATGTATAATTCCGGACATCAGAGTATATTCTATATTGCAGTATTGATTACTTCTACTTAAGTAAAACACTCGAGTACTTTCTCCACCACTGCTGCTGCTGCGTCATAGTTTGTGACGTTCATGTTTATGACCAGCATACATAGATTAAAGAAAGGCTATCTTTCATAGATAATGACGACACGTTCGTCTTCAGACATATCCAGCGTGCATAAAGCGTGCATAAAGGATTCACGAAGGTTAACAGACATTACTTAGCAGGGCAGTTGAGATACTTCAACAGACCCAGGCTAGCTTCTCTTCTCGTCAGCCTGCTAAACAAGCTACACAACTCGCCAACAAGGACGCCTATGTGTTTGTGCTTTTGTGTCATTGAACGACAGCCTTCCAGTGCGACTCGGAATGGTGCAACCTGTACAGAAATAACGTTTGAACTAACCTGTACGAATGCCCGTCCAGTACACCGATCTGCTTTTTATTATTTGCTTCGGATGGATGTCTGTGTGTATGTGTGTATGTGTGCATACAGTGGCCACATCACCACCAAACATCCCGGAAACAGAGTCTGCCCTGCACTGATTGGACGCGGTTCGGCGTGTGCGGGTTTTCCAACGGGTCTGAGGCCCTAAGCTAGATGCAGAATAGACCCACATTTAGAGTGAATATTTTTTTTAACTCAGATCTTTGCTTCTGGGGGTCCCTGGATCAAAATATTTTGAGATGGGGATCCGCAGCCAAATACATATCTTTTTGGGCAAACCTTGACATGACAAAGTTTGATCACCACTGATATAGCTTTTTTGAAAACTGTTAGGAACTGTTAGGATTTAGAAGACATTTGTAGAATCGTCCTATATCAGTGGTTCTCAAACTTTGTCAAGTCAAGGACCCTCAAAATTTAATATTTTGATCCAGGGACCCCCAGAAGCAAAAATTTTAGTTAAAAAGGTTCACTCTAAATTTGGGTCTTGGAACATCATTCTATTCTGCATCTAGCTTAGGGCCTCAGACCCATTGGCAAACACCAGGTCGCCGCCAGACGCGACCGGGGTCAATTCACTTTGCATGTTGCGGATCCGGTCTGGACCGGATGCGGAAACTGTCTGTGTGCTTGCATGTTTACGCATGTGGACATAACCGGATACAATAGGCGCGCTCCAGGCCGGATCCGAGCACTGAGGGGTAAATAGAAACTAGCCATTTCTTCCCAGACAGAGTAAACGAAGGAGGCAAGGAGCCGTGTGCTAAAGGGAAAACATGTGCACTTGCACTAGACAAACACACAGATTAGCTACAATATTTGACCGCTAAACCTATAAGGATGGTGGGACTTGACCAAAGAGTAAATGTGGTGATCAACGGTGTCGGACAGTTGGTAAAGGGACTGCTACTGCTGGCATACTACACCACAGTGATGGTGGTCTTTGTGGGTCGCATGGGACAGTGGATATGGGAGGCGATCAACTGGATCGAACTGTGTGCGCGCTACACGGTTTCGTTTTTTGACGGTATCTACAGATGCTTGCATTGGTTGCGGTTCGCATTGGGCTGTGGATGGTGGAAGCGTTGAAGTGATGTCGAGATGTAATCTGCACTGAAGTGAAGCCAAGAGGCCAATGGCCAGATACAGAATGACCTAAAATGACCACAATAACAAAAGTGGGTCGGGCATGAGGACCGCCTGAACTTGATGAAGAAGCAGGTTTTCGGAGCTTGGCTTTAGCCTGTTTTAGGCTACTTATTTGCTAATCAAGTACTGGTGGAATGGACAATTTTTTTTTAACATATGGCTTTAGCCTGTGTTACTTATTTGCAAATCAACAAGTACCATTTACTGTTTTTATACGGTACTATACACTTAAGTCTGACCACCCAACAGTCCGACGAAATACTAAGCCAAACTAAAGATGTGCACACTGCACACACATGTACTTTACTGTGTAGCTGTGAAGACAGCTAGTGCACACATGTACTTTACTGTGTGTGCATGCATATGTCTACTATATGCACTATAACTACATTTACAGTTTTGTTTGTTTGTTTTTTAATTATTATTATTATGCATGGTATTTTACTGTTGTAAGTAGGCCTAGCCTACTTTAGTATTCCTAGCATCATTATTATCCATATGCAATCGCAATATCACAAAAATAAGAAATGATGTTGGACACTGAAAAATACTTTTCATCAGCTATAGGCTGTTGATGTGTTTTCCAGGATTACAGTAAACTAGGCTTTATATGATCTGACATGCCAACATGTTTGTGCAGTTAGGTTTTCATGCTTGGCCACATGAAGAATTCACCATGCCAGTAAGAACCAATGTGTATATAGGCCTATATACTTTTTTTTACATCAATGACAGAGTTGAAGCTTATGTCATGTATTTTTCTATGTTCTAAGCTTTAGGTAGCCTATATTTTCCACAGATATATCAGTTCGCACTGGTATAAGATTACTGTAGTGGTACTGGTATTACCTATCATGAATTCATGATGTCATGTTACATGTCGTTGCTTTTTGTTTTACCTGAATTTGTTTCCAAAGTATTCATATAATGGCTCAGTGGAGTTAATATCATTTTATAAGAACTTAATACAAACATGAAGTGAACCCTTCCTATATATTTGACAGGATTCCACATGCATATATATTGCTCCTTGCAAAGTGGCCTGCATGTTCTTTTTATCTTTTTTTTTCCATTTGAGTCATTATGCCAATCCCACTACTGTATGTCTTTAGTCCCTGTCACTGGTAGGGATGGGACTATAATCGTTATCGTTTATCGTGATAAATAACACTCACAATAATCGTATCGTGGAGATTTTAATTTATTGTGAAATGTTCCTGTCATGCACTGGGATCACTTCACATGACATTTTCATACCGTCCCATCCCTAGTCACAGCCACTCACTGGTGAGCTCCACTGTTGAGCCTTGCAGAGGCCAAGGATGCAAACCAGTGGTTCTCAACCTTTTCAGGCCACAACCCCCAAAAGAATCATATTTTAACTTGGGATCACCCCCTGACGAGCACTAAGATTTGAGGCATTACATTTTGTATAACACAATTCTATTGTGAAAATGGCCGATCTACATGCTCACAACGCCTCGTGTTGCGAGGCGTTGTGAGCATGTAGATCGGGCTATTTTCACAATTTCAGCCTCTAATATTTGGCAATTTGGCCACAGGTTTCCATTTTGACATTTTAGAGGTATTAAAAAGTCCTTAAATTGTAACATTAGAAGTGTGCAGATACCCTCTATACACTTAGACTTTATGATGGTTTGTTTACTGTTGAGTGAGAAAACAACGTTGCACATTAAGTCAATCATCTGGGGACCCCCCAAAATAATTTGGGGACCTCCCTGCCCCTGGGGATCCCGACCCACAAGTTGAGAACCACTGATGTAGACAACCACATGTCTAATATGTATTCACCTGAGAGTGAGGAGTTTCACCGCAAGCCAGGGCATAATGCATGCGGAGGAACACCATCCTTCCCAGTTCTGCTCCCTGCTAAACTGGTACTCCAGCCAATCTGTAGGCATCATTAATGCAGAGATCACCCTCAGCAACTGGCTTCCAACGCATGAACACAAAGAGCCTGCTAATGTTTTTTTTTTTTAAATATATATATTTTTGTAGTATTGTGTACTGTATGTTGTTGTTGTACATGTACTGTGTTAATGATAAATTAACTTACAGTATATTGTAATGACTGCCTAAGTCGCTCAGTGACTCAAGCCTTCATTGTTTGACTATGATCTATTCTAAACTCTAAATAAAGTAATCTAGATTTTTTTTTTTTTATATATAAATGTCTTTGTTTTCTGTGATTCCTTAGTTAAACTAAGATGGGAAATAATGGTTTGTCTAGTACCACAGTCTAACATTCACCCATCACAACAATGCCTTATGCTCAGTGGTTTCACAAACTACACACGCTGAGCAAGATGTATTGTGTACATGTCTGATTTTGTCTTTTGAGCTAGCATATATCACCTACTTCTTATACAAGGAGGCACAACAGTCATTTACTTTTTATTTATTTTTTCACATTATCTTAAACCCAGATTTATACTTACAGTAGATGACAACTGACACAATGACAATTGTAGATGTACATAATCTCAGTGTGAAGTGTTTTTACATTTAGCAATTACATTTAAACATAAGCTAAAACATTTCTCCATGGGCCAACTTTACATTTTGCCAAGGGGATGAAACAGGAAAGGCAGCAGATGGCTATACCAGGGTAGGACGGCCTAGCTTAGTGGGTAGAAAGGCATTAATGAGCCTGGTAATCAAAGGGTCACTGGGTCTCTCTGTGTTGAAGTGTCCTGAACAAGATCTTAAAGGAGTAGTTCACACCCAAAATAACCTTTTTTCTATTGATTACTAACCCCATGGAGAGTTGAGTTAAATAATATTTGTTTTTTGTTGGATTCTTAAGAAAATAATTTGATTATAACAAATTTACTCCCATTGATTCCGGATGGAGACCCAAATGCATTTGTGTCAACAGATGTCCATTGCAGTGTCCAAATGCAATTTATTTTATTTTTATTTTATTTATT
This sequence comes from Nannobrachium achirus, assembly GCF_963921795.1. Classification (NCBI taxonomy): domain Eukaryota; kingdom Metazoa; phylum Chordata; class Actinopteri; order Myctophiformes; family Myctophidae; genus Nannobrachium; species Nannobrachium achirus. The sequence goes on from NC_137830.1 coordinate 38,947,870, forward strand.
TATTTGGACAGGACAGTACCAGTTAATGGACACGTCGACATTGACATGTTGCATAATAAATACCAACATACAAAAAATCTCAGTGTAAACCAGCCGGAGTTAGCTTAAAGCTAAATTTCATCCGTTGTCCTCACATAAAACAAGACTAACAATAACAAGAACAGAACAGTACAGGGCGAACAAAACACAACAAGAAAAGGTGATTGGTGCAACAGAGTGCCTAGTGCGACAAAGTGATTAGTGCCAGAAATAAGCTAAAAACCATACAGGAGAAACTAACCTGGCAGAGCAATACCGGCATCAAATAGTTCTCAAAGGTGGTTACATGTTTGTGATCGTTTTAACCATTGCTTCAACTGCCCTTTAAAAGCACCGAATGTGGGGATCTCTCTAATTGAGGTAGGGATCTGGTTCCAATATTGGCATCCATTTATGGAGAGAACGTTTTTACTAAAAGTAGTTTTTCTAAAATCAATTTCACAGTCTCCCCTGGATGTTGACCTAGTACTGCGTCCAATATCCCTCTTCTTATGGATGAATTCCATAAGAGGAGGGGGAGCCAGATCATTAAGGCAAGACATTAAATGCAAGACAAACTGTTTCTCACAGAGAGCCCCTGTGAGGTGGTTACACATAGATTTTTAGTTAAACAAACCAATAACGGCAATCAATTTAAAAGTCTAGTCAGTTTGTCACAGCTGGCTCTATCAGATGAGCACATATCAAAGGCCCTTGAACTTGTTCAGCCTGTGACTCAACCTGAAGTCCTTGTGGCTGCCTGCCAGTAACAGGCTCACAATCCAATTTGAGTAATAAACATTGGCTTAAATGAAGAGAAAGGGTCATTACAGGATGTGTCGGGAACAGTATTTATCTGCAGCATCTATATTTAGTTGCCCTGTCAGCTTCAATTACAGGGTGCCGTGAAAATCGTAATGCATGATTTAATTGTGAGATTATCTCTTCAAGACAAAGCCTTGATGCCAAGATTTGTGCCTGTGTTTATGCCTGTCTGAAAATCATGTTGCCTCATTGAGTTAATAAAGAGGATGTTTTCTATAATGCACTAGTCTCTATTTATTGGATATTTAGAATAAGTCATGTAAGATGTTCAGCAAGAGCTGAGGATGAACTTTATCTCTCTGTTCAAGTAATACAAATTAATCTATTCAAAATAAATGTATTTGTTTTTTTAATATGCTTGGTCAAAAAAGGTGGTATAGCCACTTGCCACTTTGACTTCCTGACAATGTTTAAGAGTTTTTTATTCGCTTAAGACCTCTTGATTGTTTTATTCACCCTAATTTCAAATCCCCATCTGATGTGTTACTAGCAAGTAAATATCTCAGAGTGGTGATTTATGATTTGTAAGTCTGGATGGAATGTGGGAGAGGCTGAAGTGGAGAGACAAGCGAGAAACTGTGACAGAAATGCATATGGAGCTTGAGTGTGCAACACAGTCTTACTTCAAGTGATCAGCACCTCACTTCATGGCTGCATTGACCAGCATTAAGGTATATTGAAGCAATAAGCCACAAGAGGCAAAATACAGGTAACCACATGCCTCATGTGGCTTATTGCTTTTCTAAAACGGTTACAATATGGCAACATGAAAAATCATAGACATGTACCAATTAAAACTGTTCTATTTCACTATTAATTCACAGCAAGGTCAGAAAGTAGTTCCCAGCTACAAGAAAGTAGTTCCCAGCTTTTTTGCCAACAACACAGGTGCAGATAATTGGTGCACTGTGGAAAGAAATAACACACCTGGGTTTGATATAAACCGATTCAAGGTGTGGATTATAGTGTCATATACCACAGCAATTAAAGGGAAACCAGCCAATCAGAATCAAGGAATGGAACTAGCCTTTTAGAAATATATTTGTTCTCCACATCGCATTACTTTCTCAGTTTAATATTGCCTGCTAGCCACAAAATGTGGCTCATTCGTTGTTTTATATGCCATCTGCAGTTTCTGCACCACATCTGCTGAGGATTTCACCAACTGTTTACAATATTGATATTTCACAGAGATTGTGAGTGTCAAAACATGTAATCCTCAGGAATTAAGTTATGATGTTCATAAGTGCTTTATTATTTATATTTATCCATCTAGGTTCATAATAGTGTTTTAGTCCTGTTTGTCAGAACTAACCTGTATATTTATTTCACTTGTTTTAGAAATGCTACCTTTTTTTATTGCGTGACAAATAAAAGGTTGGTTTAATTGAAGCCTATTTTATACTTAATAAAAATCTGTTATTTTTGGAGAATGACAGAGTCATGCGACAAAGTATATACTGTACATCTTTGAGCAATTAATCACTTGGGTGGACATAGACATATTGACGAGTTAATACACTGAAGCCCTATTTAACTTAATTATGTTACTGTCTTTTGGGTCTATGAACTCTCCAATGCTTAGTGAGCCCTTAATTAATTTTTTTCTTAAACCTTTATCCCATGATTTTTGAAACCCATTTTTCACTCCGTGTCAATTATCTAATGTAATCCTGGGCGCTACACTCCCTCTGCCAACCTGGGGAGACAACGGACTGACCTCATGCTTCCTTCTATGCATGTGGAGTCCAAGCCGCTTCTTTTCACCTGACGGGGGAGTTTCCCCAGTTGGACCTAGCGCGTGGAAGGAACATGTTCCAACGAGTTTCTTTCCCCTTCATCAGGCGCCCCGGCTGGTCAGGGGGAGGCAGTAGAGAGACCAGGATTGCTGCATGTCTTTTGTGAGGGTGCCCTAGGGGACAACATGCAAACTCCACACAGAAAGGCCCTTTCGCTTAGTAATAATTACTAATGTTAAAGGCTCATGGCTGTAAGATGGCGCCAACAATAATGTGCCATTACCGTAATAAGGCAGCAGGTGTAGTTCATGATTGCATTTCGTAAGACCCAGAAATGTAAGCAGAACATGCACATTGCCATTACATATATATATATACAGGTATATATATATAGATCTTTCTTTCTTTCTTTTTTTTTAAGTTTATGGAAAAACTCTTAACATGAATCGCAAAAAAGAATCTAGTTTACATGTCTGACAGTCAGACAGACTAGATAAGAACTGTCTGATGTACAGTAGGCTATGTGTGAAGTGGATGTTTCCCTAAATAGAATGATGCCCTCCCTAGTGGAAGACAGATGATCACACACACACACACACACACACACACACACACACACACACACACACACACACACACACACACACACACACACACACACACACACACACACACACACACACACACACACACACACACACACACACACACACACACACACACACACATTCCAGTGTGGTATAAAACTACTGCATCACGATGCTCAGATTTAAGATGTGGCAAACCCACCTCCTGGTTGCCATAACAACAATGCAACCATGAATGATTTCTATGGCAACCCCTCCTCACACCAAAAAAGAAACATTCCAGGAAACTAATTAAATCTGAATCCATTTGGACACAGTTTGGAACAAATCTAACATAATTATCTTCAATTCAGTCAGAAGAAATGTTCACCTAATGATTAGGCTGGGCAATTAACCGGTAATATATCGAATATCAAATCACCCTAACCCTTCTTTCCTTACATACCAATTGATTTAGTTGATTATTAAAAAAAAAGAAAAAAAAATCACACTCAGAGCCAGGACAAAGTCAGATGTTGGAGCTTAGCTCCTTCCAAGAGCAACGCTCTAAAAAAATAGACATTTGTCAATTAGTTTAACTACTTAACCCTGTAATACTACACCAGTGGCATACAAGAATGTTGTGAGCTTGTAGATCTGCTATTTTTGTAGATCTATTTTTTTAAATCATAATTGTTTAAGCATTTGTTTATAATAGAGGCAAAAGTTTGACATAATCGTGATATTGATTTGTTATATCGCCTAGCCCTAATATGAAACATCTTAAATGAATGAAACAATGTTTTACACTGCATAGTGCAGACACCATACTGTATTTATAAGACATAAGGAAAGATGTAGACGCAAAGCTTGGCCAACCCTGGGCCTAGGGGTAACTTTGGACAAAGCCAGACTAGCTCATGATGCATGAACTTAGGCCTAACCCCTTACCCTATATACTGTAGTTGACTGGGGTGACAGGGTTCTGTACTTGATCCCCTCCTTTTTTCCCCTGTAAACCAACACTGGTCTTGTAGATCGGCTATTCTTTTCGCCCCCCAGAATAGGGACGCTGGTGTTCATGTGGTTAAACAAAGGCATCATCCGATCTACTGTTCAACAGCAGATGATTTAGCAACTGGAGCCCAATTTATGATATTCCTATAACAAATATGATTATTTGGGGATTTCTCTCATGTCTAAAGGAAACGGATTGTCCCCAAAAGCCGTACAATATGCCAAAGAATACATTCAACACATATTTATTATATATACACAATGTATGATTAGGTCACATGCTCTTGGTACAAAAATCTTGCCTTGTCCAGCCAGAATGCAGCACTACATAATGTTTGGTGGTGATTACAACTATTAATCTCTACAGATATCATCCATCCTCAAAAATAATCCTGAACTCCAGTCTCAAAATTACTAGTCTCATTATTATCAGAACTGACAGAAAAATAAGAGGAAATTATATCCATAGAGAATGATGTCCATAATCGTGGTTTGCAGCAGTGATACATTTCTGTCAAGAGACACAGAGGTTCCCCACAAACAGCATTAATGGTCATCCACAAGGGGGCAGCAATATGTAACCAGAATGTGCTTTCTAACAGTCCAGACTCCAGAGCATCTCCTCACCTTTGCCTCAATGGCAACATCCACAGATGTTCTTCAGTACAAATTCCATGGTGATATCGTTCCTTTCTGCACAACAGACTTATAGAAAGTCATAGAGGTACTTCACAATGTCGAAATTCACAGTTCTGTAATGAAAACCGTAGAAGGACAAATGTTCAGCACCAGAGAGTTGCAAATGATCCATGTGAAACGCTTCCAGCCATGTTTTATTAAGCATGTAGAACACACCTGGATATGGCCCTGATGAAGTCCAGACAGACGGCACATTTATACTTGGGTGCATCCAGCTGGTCATCGTGACCCACCTGAGTCAACAGCTGGAGGGTTACCAGAGAGGAGATCTAGAAGGAGAAAAAGAAAACATCACTCGTCACCGGCCTACTTTTTCCAATTTCTTTTAACAACTTATAACCCTAGTGATCCTATTAGGGATGGGACGATAAGCAATATTATCGTATATCGTGATAAAAAACACTCACGATAATCGTATCGTGGAGATTTAATTTATCGTGATATCGTTCTCCATCATGCACTGGGGTCAATTCACCTTTTATTTGCCGAGCTGCATATCCGGTACCACTTAAACCCTGTAGAATTGGTAAAAGATACTTATAATATCCGTACTTGATACAGTCTTTTTTTTTTTTCACTCTATCAAATGTCTTTGCCAAAAAATTGCAGATCTACAAGCTCACAACGTGTCGTGTTGCGACGCACTGTGAGCTTGTAGATAGCCAGTTTACATACTGTACACGGCGCGCACAATGCTCATGTTGTGAACTTGTAGATCTATTTTTGCCAAGAGATTTGGTGTAGGTAGGTACCAAGTCCCCTGGGGGAGCCCAGGCATTGGCAACAAAGTATATTGGGTATATTGTGGTTAATGCAGACACAAAATGTGATTATTCGACCCACATTCAGTGTAGTGGCTCACGCCTAAACGCATTTCATGCCAAGTAGCACGAATAGAAAGGCATCTCCTCAAGGATCCAATCTAAGCATACCCACCCATATACATATTTAATGCAGTCCCAGTCATCTGCTAAATTATCATTTTATTCATACCAAATGGTATTATATTACTCTGTAGAAATGGCAAACTATGTTATTCAGAAACCTGATTCTATTTATTTATTTATTTTTTATTTCAAAATGTTCTGTGGACCACTGTACCATTGTTATAGATCAGGGGTTCCCAAACTTTTTTGGATCATGGGCACCCCTATAAATATTTTTAATAATAATGTAGGCACCCCTACATTATATTCCTAATTTTCGCAACTTATATTTATAGCATATTTTAGCGATTATGTTGCGAGGAAAACATTGAGATAATAGCCATTTTGGTTAGAACTGACTGAAAATAACTTTGTACTTCAAGTTTAAAATTATACTAAATATATTTTAAGTGTCCAAATAAATTCCAAAAATTAATATTCCTTGGATTAGTAATCCAAGAAACCTCAAAATACTAATGTCAATGAAAGCTACTAAAACATGCAGTATATGCATGTTTGAGTATATATATCTTAGAAGCATCTTAACCATGTTTGTACAAACAGACCTTATAGCAACTCATAATGTAATAATGGCTCATAATGTAATAAGGGCTCATAATAAGTGTCTGCTGAGCTGCCATGATTGATGCAAACCAAAAGAAAGGAGGAGGTGACTGCAGAGTGACAGCCATTGGGGATCGAACCTGGGAGAAGATGCTGGCAGATGGAGCCACTCTACTGTCCACCACACTGTAAAAGATGGCCAAGAGACGGTCCAGAGGGAAGGGCTTGGGTCCTAGCAGGTGGTTACTGGTCTAAAACATATGGATGACCACATTAAAAAGCTTTGTTGTACAGAAACATACATTATGCACGCAGGTACAATCTCAACCTTGTGAACAAAAAACAAAACAAGTCACTCTGTGAACATTTCTTTTTTTAAATTAAATGCAATTGTGAACAATAACCAAGTAAGATAATGTGTCCAATCATACGGTTCACTCAACAGTCAGTGTGAGGGTTGGTCAGGAGATGTCTATGAATGAACCCTGCATTTAAAGGCTTGAAGGCCATTGTCTGTGATGGAATCAACCACATGCTCTGGTAGGCTGTTCCACACCTAATATACAGTAATTTATATATAGCTGGCCCATTTGGCAAGTGTTGCTATTTGTCAACAAATAGGATGTATTTTCACATGGACAATTCATGACAGAATTCAGCTGAAAAGACCTTTTTCAGCTGACAGCTTTGTCGAAAGGACTGTGTGATGTAGAAAATGAATAAGCCATATGTTAAAACATCACCTTTTCATGTTTCTTCAAAAAACTTTTAGTCTTCTTTATTTTGCCGTGGTGCTGTTGAAGAGAAGTCAAAGAGAAGAGGGAAGTCATCAAATAGCGTATTATATACAAAAACAAATACACCGAAACACCGAAACAGGTCTTTACAGAGGAGGCGTGTCCGCTACCTTGACAAAGAAGCGTTTGTCTGTGCGGGCAGGGTTGTAGGACGCCAGGTAAGCAGCAATCAACAGGAACTTAGAATAATATGGGAGCTCCACATGAGCATGAGCTGACAAGCCTGGGTAGTCAAAAAAGAATGTCATGAATAGAACGCATTCCTTTACACACATAATGTGAAGAGACGAAACAAGAGTTGCAACAACTACAATACTTTGATTATGGGAAACAAGCAACATCAAGACTAAAGCGTGAAACATACCCCACAAGTATTATGAAGGCTCCAGTCCTACAAGCTATACAAGACGGGTCATTGCGTTCTGGAATGTGTCACCAGACAAATTTTAATACAACGTAATGTGGGCAAGCAGTTGTTTATATAGCAGGCAAGAACAGAATGAAGTAGTCTATTCCATCCTTCATAATACAGCAGGCTATAGTTTCATATGTAACTATGTGGGTTCACTACCTCCACCGGTGCATAAGAGCAGTGCACACATAGAGGACAGTATGTCTGCGCCAACTGGGTATGGCATTGTCATTTGTGTTTGCGTACTTGCATGGAATATGTTTCAGGCTTAAGCATACAGTGCAGGCAAGCTGAATGAAGTCTTGCTGTGTATGTTCAGATACCTCTCATTGCTCCAGTCTCCTTCTCCTCCGTTAGCTGAAGTTGCTCCCACTGAACACTGAACGGGGGAAAGGACAATATGGTCGGAAAAATGTTATGCCAGAGCCAAGAGGACTGATCTACCGCACCACATTCAACTTCAAAGTCACAAGTTAACACGTGTAAAGAAAGGAAAAAAAAGAGTGGGTGAAATATTTTCTTTTTTACAAGCTCCCAACATTTTGCAGTTTTCAAGACAATAATTACAAGGGCAAATTCATGAAAGATGGACGACATACAGACCTGGACACTTCCCGAAGGTACACAGTCTGCATGGCCTTTTTCAAATGAGGCTCAATGTTTCTCCAAAGCTTGGGCGTGTCACTCTCTTTCACTGAAGACAAGAAATTGACAACCACTACTTTAAAAGGTCTGTAGCGTATATAAGGACCACAAAACAGCAGGGGAAAGTTCAAAAACGGTAATTTTCCATTGCAAATGGAGGAGTATTGTATATAAATATTTACTGTTAAATATACTATTAATTACTTGGTTACTGTTTTGTAGTCTGGTGAACCACCCCGGTTTGATTTCAGGTCTTCTGAATGAAAATGAAATTGAATTCCGCTACTGGGAGTGTTTACCAGGCTACTGTTCTGTTGTGCACTTTAGCCCCTTTTCCACTACAGGGCCGAACCAGAACTAAAACCAGAACTTTCCAGAACCAAGAAAGTTCAAGAACCTGTGAAGTTCCGGGACCTAGTTTCCATATAACCAGACTGAATCGGGGAGGTCACAAAAATAGGTTCCCAGAACTCAAGTTTAGTACTACATCAAGAGCAGTACCTAAAAAAGGTTCCTAGAACCTTGTCAGAAACCGGGCCATGCGGTAAGGAAACAAAACCAGGACTAAAAAGATAGGTTCAGGTTCTGGAAAGTTCTGGTTCCACCTCATAGTGGAAAAAGGAGCTCATGACTGCATTTATATTGATACCTGTTAAAAGATCCTAAACTACATTAATGCCAGACAGTCCAAGTGCAGTGAGAATATGAGTCCACACAATATATATGACTAGATTTAAAGGCTGTGTAGCAGGAGGAAGATCAAGTATTAAAAATGGACAAAGGAACTGTCTTAGGAACCAACTCTTACCTTTTCCTTCATCCAAGGGCTCACAGAACTTTGAGAAGTTGAGAGCAGCCTAATAGGGCAGAAATAGAACATAAGAGCAACAAGATAGGGCAGAAATAGAACATTAGAGCAACAGGAAAACAAAAACACATCTAATTCACCCTTTGTCAGCCTTCTGGTTGACTGACCAACCAGCAGGCTCTATTTGCCTTGTCCCACCCTGGTTCCGCCTTTTTATGTTGAATTTGCTAAAACATCATTTTTGGAGAAATACAAACATTCAAAAACATGCCCTGTCACTATACTGCCACTGAGAAGTTAATTTTCTTTTTACTGAAACCAAGTTTAAAATGAGAATTGAATACACAGAATAAGAAGCAACTGAATTTCAATGGTAGTGGATGGAGAGAAAGTTTGGGACTTTTGTCCCACTAAGACACAGCAACCAATGGGTGCGAAGAGGGGCGGAACAACGGGCGGGACTTGACAAAGGGTGAATTGCGTGCCTGTGTCTGACCAGATGACGGAGCTCTCGCAGGTCTCTGCAGACGGAATAGAAGACGCCCAGCAGGATGTTGATGAAGGAAGAGTACAACTCTGGAGAATAGGACGGATGGCTATCCTTGGACAAGATATGCTGGAGCTCACCTGGAGGAAGAGCCACACAATGTCAACAAAACCATAAGAAACACCATTCAGTTCAAGTTAGGGGTGGGCGATATGGTGAGTATTATCGCTGAGACGATACAATGTCTCCACGATATGCCTTTTCAGAGATATCGTACTGTATATATCGTGATACAATTGAGGGAGCCTTGTAAAAAATCCTGTTTAATTGTAAATACAGAGATTCATTGCAGAATTCAATTAAACCTGCATTTTGGTCAAAATCATCAGTTCTCCACTTAACTCTGACAGTATACAAATGAAACCAAATGGACCCTTACGTGTAAAGGACAGCGCATTGTGAGGAACGCATTGTAAAGGAACTCAAAGAGTCTAGTTTTTGTCAAGTAACTTGAAAAATAACCATAACAAGAATTGACACATTGTCAATACATAAGCTGGTCACATTTGGGTTAAAAAGGCGGGGACGTTTAACAATGTTACCATAATGCTTTGAATGAGCGTGACAAAGTGAACATATAACTGACTGACTATATTGTGGGATGAAATCTGCAGTAGACGGCTGTGAATTGCTGTAAGTGGCAAAGTACCGGATTTGAAAAGTACTTTTGAAGTAAAAGTAAAAGTATTTTACCGTATGTTTCTGTGCAAAGCCAATAGAATTTGAAGGATATTAAATTGAAGTAGGACTGTCATCTAAGGGGTAGCCTACTGTCATTTTAAAAAGTAATCTTACAATACTAGTTAATATGTTTATGATGTCATTGTGAGAATGTGCTATAGTGTTGTAGTCGAGTCCACCTAAAGTGTCCAAGTCAAGTCCAAGTCCTAGGGGGTTCGAGTCCGTTTTGTCTTATTAAAAAAAAGGACAAATAAGACTTGGACTTGGACTATATGTAGTACAATATCCCAAATCACAGACGATAATTATCCAGTCTAATATCATGATATGGATACAAAAATAATATGAATTAAAAAAGAATTATAGATTATAGGTCTACTACTGTAATCTATAACATTTTTAAACATTGCTGTTATAGCTGTGTCATTGTAATAAAGCTGCATGATTATGGCAAAACTTATATTATCAAACAAAATCTTATTTTAATATTTTTTAATAAAAGCTAAAATAAATAAATAAGGTTTCCCTATTCAAACACATAGCAGTAGCCTACGTGCATGTCTGCATTTCATTGTTTAAGGTGAGAAATGTACCTTATGTCATTAGTCTGATGCCTTCAAGTATATGCAAAGCAAAAAAATACCCCATGTTACTGCTTCAAGTTGTTTTGATTCGTTTTAACCTCTCTACAGAGACTTACAATGTTACACTTCTCTCTATTGATCAGTGCACTTTAAAACGTTCGGGCGAGGCTTAACGAGTTGTAATAGGCTACACCTGGAAAGACAAAAAGAGAAAAGACGTCAATTCTTAATCCAGCGGTACGGGTGGATTAATGATCACAAAGGCTGTGTTTGGAATTGGAAGCTGTGTAGGCCTACTGTTTAAATAAGGACTTATTTATTTGGGAACACTGCAGGCTGCAGGTAAGAGGAAAGCAGACAGAGAGAGTTGTCTGTTGGCGAAAAAAGAACTTTTGGGAACTTGCTTGCTGCTGCTGAGCGGAGGCAGTGGCGTCAGTTCAGAAAAAGGTAAGGTATGGCAACATGACTGGTGTCGCGCGCGTGCAAGACACCACTCATGTTGCCATACCTTAGCAACAAGCACGATGAAAAGTACATTTTTATTATTTCCCCCTGCAGCCAAGGTATGGCAGCTGCATACCCCTGCCATACCCAATTGACGCCCCTGAGCGGAGGGGCTCTGCGTGTGTGCCTGTGACCCTGTGTGTGTGTGTGCGTGCGTGCGTGCGTGCGACTGTGTGCCTATCAGATGCGCATAAGATAATTCAGATATGCTCCAGCGCAACATTAATAGGCTATATACCATTAAAACCAAAGTAATGAGCCTGTTTTGAAAATGTAGCAGAGTAAAAGTACAGATACTTGTGTTAAAATGTAACCGATAAAAGTAAAAAGTACTCAGACAAATAACTACTCAGTAAAGTACAAAGTACTGAAAAAAGTACTTTGTTACAGTAACAAAGTATTTGTACTTCGTTACTTCCCATCTACATCTACAGTGCAGTATTGATACTTTTACGATACTTTTACTTAAGTAAAACATTTGAGTACTTTTTCCAACAGCTAATTTTCCCCATAGCCTGGAGGAGCGGTAACTGCTATTGGCCCAGTTCTTTCCCCCCATTGTCTAGAAGGGCACTCCTGGGGTACTGTCCTGCGATTGGCCCTTAGCTCTACCATGTGACATGAATAGCCTATCCAGAAGAGGTAATCAATGGTCGTCAAAGAAAATGAGCTGATTACCGAAGCTGGTGGCCCAGCTTAAAAACCAACATGAAAAAGAATCGTGATAAAATCATGTATCGTGATACAGCTTGGGAAAATATTGTGATATTGTATTTTTCCATATCGCCCACGCCTAGTTCAAGTTAGTGAGGCTTTCAACTCATTTTCCTGCCCCAACCCTGAGAATCCAGAGGAAAAAGCCGTTGGCTGCCCCCGTCCCAGGAAACCTGAGAACTTAATTTGATTTCATTTATAAAAACAATCCAAAATCAGATAGCCGCTCCGGGGTTACTAAGTAACCGCGCTTCCGTTCTGGGCCGGTAACCCGGAACGGGATCTGCATTTCTTTGCCCGAAAAACCCATTTCTCTGACCACTTCCTGCTCCGTTTACTTACTTGTAAACAACACTGCTCCCAGCTCAGCAATGGTAGCATGGATTAAGATGGGGTCTTTTGTAATCGCAAACGGACCACGGCGTGCACGCAGACCGTGCATGATGGACATACGCCCATGTTAAAAGGTAAGAAAATCGCGGCAGGCAACTGCGAAAGACAGTTTTTTCGTAGCATTAATGAGTTAAAAGCAGTCGTCAGTCAGGACTCGTACGGAAAAATCTACACTGAAAATATGTTCCTTCAAAGTGACCCAGAGGCTGTTTTTTGTATCGCTCACACAGCCAAGAGTATAATTCGTTTTTTTTACTTTGAATACAATATTCCTCCGCAGTCTGAATTTAAAGTGTTAAAAATCACAAGAACATTGTCATCTCACGCTGCATCCGTTAAGTGTCTGATGGATGTTCGTGAGGCTGAATGATATATATGCCATTTGCCACATGGATTAATGGTACCTTTGCTGTAGTCAGGGAAATGGAGCAGCAGGGGCTCGAAGCAGCCAGTGTTGGGTCTGAACTTGTCCCAGACAATTTCGCTCAGCAGGATCACGGTCACGTTGTCGTCAACCTATAAATAATAAAGTGTAAATAAACCGCTGTGGTTGGTATTATTGGAAATAAAACTGTGCACCGTAATGTTATTGTCATGGGGGCACAAGTCAAGCTGCTGGACAGTGTGCACACGCCATAATTGAGTGAAACCTTGCTGTTATATGTTGACTTACCAATACATAGGCCACAGAACAATCCATAAACCTCTCTTGCCATCAGCCACCCACACACCTAAATCTGCCACCTCATTATCACTTCACAAGCCTCAGTTCTGACACTGAAGCTGCACAGCATGCCAATGACATGTTGCTCTTTAACACCCATGCAATCCAGACACCCGCACTTCAAGCGAACAATTATCTTTCTCAAAGGGGCCAAGAAAAATAAATAAATAAGCAAGTCTGCCTCTGATGTCTGTAATTAAAATGCGGTGAGGGAATGCCATGCTCACATCAAGACTCTTTCACAATGGAAGGCCTCTGCAAAGCGCTCATGTTCAAGGTCACTCATTATCAAGGCAGCTCTTCCAGCACTTATCTCCTACCAAGATAAAGAGATGTCTAATAAAAGAGGAACCAGTAAGAGGTTTGAGTGTTTGGGGAATTTTAGGATTATTATATTATCTGTTGAATTAATGAACCGAGTTGTCCTGTAAGGAAATGTTATTTATTTATTTTGGGCATTATACTATTGGATTGGATGTCGAACCAGGTGTGTTGTCATTTGTTTTTGTACTGCACCTCAATCATCTGCTACCCAATGTAAAAATAATACTGTTCTCCCAATCTCACCAATTCTTGAAAGCGCAGAAAAGTGGGTAGGAGGTTGGCATCCATGTCTCTCAGAAGCTCTGCCTTCTCCATGACCTGTGAAGTGCACAGTAAAGTTCAATGTGCCATTGGCTTAGGGTAGGAGGACTTTGTGTACAGTGCCATGACACATTGGTTAATGTCTTGGGAAAGAGTTCAGGTGTGACTTGAGCCTTTTTTCAAATACAAAACAAAAACTATTCATATAGGCTTTATAGCATTTGGACCCATTTTCCTCCACGACTAAAATGATCCAAGCAAAGGATCCAAACAGAAATTCCATGTGCCGTGGATTGCTCAGCATTTCCAAGGCTCCCAAAACAGGCTGGAAACAACTGACATAAACACCATGTTTGTGATTATTACAATACGCATGACAGGAGAGGAACATCCAGGTGAGGATCATGTGTACTCACAATGTATCGTGTCTGCTCAGCTGGGCACAATGAACACTGTTGCCTGTAGACACGGACAAAGTCAGACAGGGAGGGGCAGTAGGGAAGCAAGGAGGCAGCTTCCGAGCCGAACAGGGACAGCATCACTTGTTCAAACAGCAGCGCCACAGAGATGCATTCCACACAGCTGACTGTGGCATGAGGCAACTGCAGGGGAGGGGGGCAAAAAGAAAGAAGGACCTGATTTAACAACTTTTGTTCACCGCTTTTCTCCCCAATTTAGTCATTTGCCAGTTATTTCCTCCCCACACGTCAATGCTGTTGTATGCTACTTGCTCACCTGCCAGCGAGGACGTAGACTCGTAGAGCCCCTGTCCTATTCCTCCCACCCAACACTCCCCAGCCTGTATTAGTTGTTATGTGTGTAGTGACAAATATCACCCTCCCCACCCGGATTCCCTCCCTTGAACACGGTTTTCATATAGACGCTCGGCAAAGCCAAAACAAAAATATTCAATCTGCAAGCTCACACAATGTGTCAAGCTTGTAGATGTGCCATTTTTAAAAGGTTTTAGTGAACTTAAAAAAAATAAAAAATAGACATGCCCAAAATAGTGACATTAGGGTTAAAGGAGTAGTTCTCTCCCAAAATGACTTTTTGAGCGGTGGTCACACCGTCTCCATAGCGTGGCCGTGTGTGTCTGTGTGTGTGTGTGTGTCTGTCTGTCTGTCTGTCTGTCTGTATGTAGCCTCTGGTGTAGCCTGAGTACCCTGGGTGACCAGAGAGGTGCTGTTGAGTCTAGCCTGCCCTGAGCATCAACTGCAATACACACACACACACACACACACACACACACACACACACCCCCACCCCACACACACAGGCACCCCTCCCCCCCCCCCCCCCACACACACAGGCACACACCCCCCCCCCCCCCCACACACAGGCACCCCTCCCCCCCCCCCCCCCCCCCACGACCACCGCTCAGTTCACACGGGTGTGATTTTTTTCTATTGATTACTCACGCCATGGAGACTTGAGTTTAATAATATTGTTTTGTATTTGTCGCATCTCTAAGACAACATTTTGATCATAGTAAATTTACCCCATTGATTCTGAATGGGGACCCAAATCAATGGGGGTACATTTATTGTAATCAAATTATGGTCTTAACCAAAAACGTCAGTAATCAATAGAAAGAAAGTCATTTTGGGAGTGAACTACTCCTTTAAGGTGTTCAAGCTTTATATCACAGGAATATTATGAGATAAAACGTCATTGATGTTGCATTGTCACTTACCTCCAGCTCTGTCAACAAGGTCTGTATCACGTGGCTCTTCCCCGTGGCACGATGACCATAGATGAAAATAGATGGGAAGCTATACTGACCTGGCTGTGCAGACAGAGAAATGATCACATGAGTTCTCTGTAGTATCACAATACAAGCTAAATGCAAACCACAACTCTTTATGACTAGTTAATCACCAGTGGTTCTCATTCAACCTTTTCAGGCTGTGATCCCCCAAAATAATCGTATTTGAACTGGGAACTGGGGACTGGGGACCCCCCACCCCCCCCCACCATGACAAGCACTTGGAATTGTAGGAGTTGAGGCATTACATTTTGTCTGACTCTGTTCCACAAATAAATAGTGAAAATAGCAGATCTACAAGCTTGCGACGCCTCGCATTGCGAGGCGCTGTGAACTTGTAGATCAGCAATTTTCAAAACTTCTTATATTATTTGACAATTTGGCCAGCAGTTTTTATAGTATATTTTGTCGATTACTTATGATTTTTTTGAAGTATTAAAAAGGTATTGAAAGTCCTTAAATTGTCACTTCACTCTCATGTGGGGGACCCCACCCCCTCCCAAAAAAGCATATGGGGCGACACCTCCGGGGGGTCCCGAGTCCGACCCACAGGTTGAGAACCACTGAATGGACGGACAGTGTGTTGCATTACAACACAGACCTCTCCCATTAGTGACAACAGCATGCCTGCTTGGACATCTCTGCAAGGCAACTTCTCCGCGACCCGCAGCAATCCCCCCTCCTCATAGCCCGAATGCTGAAGACGTCCAGACATCCTTGTCTTTGTTCAAATTCTGAGCCTAACACATGAAAGATAAATAGATAATCATGAGTTATGTCGTTGTTAGACACTGGTGGAAAAAGTAGACCTACTCAAATTTTCTACTTAAGTAGAAGTATCAATTCTGCAATGTAGAAGAGTATTTCTACTAGAAATACTCTGTCACAAGTAAAAGATCGGAATTCAACATTTACTTGAGTAAAAGAACAAAAGAATTGGTATCAAAATGTACATAAAGTACAAAAGTAAAAAGTACTCATTATGCAGAATGTCAGATTTCACAAGTTTTCAAATCCTTTGAAAATAGCAGATCTACAAGCTCACAATGCGTTGTGATATATCGGCTGTTTTCAAATGGTCGAAATGTATACAGGGATGAAGTGGTTAATGTAAGTTTTTACAGTAATAATCTAAATCTACAAAGTAACTACGGTAGTAACTAAAGTTTTCAAATAATTGTAGTGGAGTAAAAGGTAGCCTACAATATTTGGATCCGAGGTGCAGTAGAAGTAAAAGTACTGGAAATACTCAAGTAAAGTACAAATATACCTCATAATTGTACTTAAGTACAGTACAACTTGTACTTAGTTACTTTACACCACTGACTGACCTGATTGTTTGATTGAAGGCTTTATTAGTAGGTTGCATAGGAAAAGGTAGTTTCATGACAGTACAGTTCACTGGCACAAGGTCAACTAAAAGGAGATCCTAGTAAGCTTTTCAGCTTGTTTACACAGGAAACCTTTATGTATCGCATATGCCATTTAACATTGACAGACGAGTAGAACAGACAATAGAGCCATAAATTATAACTGCTTGTAGAGTGCGTTTACTTTGGGACGTTTTAACGTCCCAAAGTAAACGCAAGCAAAGTAAACGCAAGCAGCCTACAATGTATGGCTAGATAGAACACAGCGTGGGTTCCGTATGCAACAAATAGGAGATGAGCACGTTAACAAGTAATGCATCTGATGAACCCACATAGGCCTACCTGAACTCTCACATGTCCAACAAACTCCAAACGGTCATGAAAAGAGATCAACACGAGCCCTCGGTGAAAACGTTAGCCTGCTGCTACTCACTCAGTGCTGACAGTTTCGCGCGCGCTCTCGTATTACGTCAGAATGTTGTGAGCCAATCACCGACGAGGAAAGAGTGATGGGTAATGTAGTCACACACACACACACACACACACACACACACACACACACACACACACACACACACACACACACACACACACGGCTTTAACGGTGTGTGTGTGTGTGTGTGTGTGTGTGTGTGTGTGTGTGTGTGTGTGTGTGTGTGTGTGTGTGTGTGTGTGTGTGTGTATAATTATTATTATTATTATTATATTCTTTTCCCGATATGCTTTGAATATCAAATCAGTTATAACCTCAATAACTTGAATGCTGTTTCCTCTGGAAACACATCATGGAGCACGCACGTACGCACACATGCACACGCGCGCGCGCGCACACACACACACACACACACACACCACACCGCACGCACGCACGCACGCACGTGATGATGAAAAGAATTCGAACGCCTTGATTGAACATAATAACACCCCGCTAGTCCCTATAATTTTAGGCTTTTTACCTGCCAAACAGTTTAGGCCTTTACCAGCAATCAAGAGAGCCTGCCCTATAGGACATTTTATATGGACATTTGTTTCACGCAGTAGACTGTCCTCCTCCTCCTCCTACAATATGCATTTGATGATGACGGGACTCGGATTTGTTCAAGATTTCGCGCGTCTATTAGTAACACGTGAGACGGAGGATTAAGGGCTGTGGGTTGATACTACTACAATCCCTGCTCTGCTCTTAGTCTGAGGCTAACCTCACTCACAGCTCACACTCACATTCAATAGGCTCCTCCACCTCCATACATACTACGGTTTTATCGGCGCTCCGTCCGCGACGAGCAGCCTACTATAATATCTGACTGTCTGCCGTCTGGACACGCTCCTGACCTGGAGACACACAGTTGTGCTGTGCTGTGCCACAGCAAGAAGCAGAACTGAGCATCCTTCTCGGCTGAGACCTGCCTGGTTTACCAAATATGCTATAGATTTCTACGGATCAGGTAGGGGGGGTCTATGGGTTGTAGGCAGCATAAACGCATCGGGTTATGAATGGAGGAGGCAGAAGGGGGCTCATATCATAGGCATCGCCTGCGTTGTGTTCTGGAGCGCATGTGTGTGCGTGTTGTATTGTAATGTAGGAGGAATTCATTGAATGGTCGCACGGAGGATGGAATCAGACGGCGCCGTTTAGAGATGCGAGAGTGCAGTGATGATGAATGTGATGTGGCGGCAACTGCCAACTGGGACCATATTGGCTGGACATCAGTAAAAAGCAGAGATTTTCAAAGACAGCTACTACACTACACACTGCGCAGCAGCAGTACAAGAACTAACCGTAAACAACGACATTTTTATAGGATTGACAGCATCGTTTCCCTGACATCTTTAGATTTATTAAGTCGAGCATTTTATAGACCATAAACTATGGTGCCCGGAGCTCCCAGTGTAACCATGCTGCCGGCGTCGGAGGCTGCCAAGATCTACCAGACCAACTACGTGCGGAACTCCCGTGCCATAGGCGTCCTCTGGGCCATCTTCACCATCCTCTTCGCCATCGTCAACGTGGTGTGTTTCATCCAGCCCTACTGGATCGGCGACGGCGTGGACACGCCGCAGGCGGGCTACTTCGGGCTGTTCCACTACTGCATAGGGAACGGGCTGTCCCGGGAGCTGACGTGCCAGGGCAGCTTCACCGAGTTCGGCAGCATCGCCTCCGGCGCGTTCAAAGCCGCGTCCTTCTTCATCGGCATGTCCATGGCGCTGGTGATCACCTGCATCGGCTGCTTCACCCTGTTCTTCTTCTGCAGCACCGGCACCGTCTATAAGATCTGCGGGTGGATGCAGCTGGCTGCAGGTAAGCGTATCTCTCCATCTCTCTCTCTCCCCGCCGGTGTTGCCTATAACAGTGTTTCTCAAACGTTCACATTTCAAGGTCTCCCCTTAACTCTGACAGTGTACAAATGGAATCAAATGGACCCGTCACTGTCAGAGTTACAGAGTTGTATGGGTCCATTTAGACCCCCATAAAGGAACCCACAGAGTCCCTGGAATCAATCCACTTTGAGAAACACTTGGCCTATAACAGGTGTGGATGTTCACAAGGTAGTTTAGCACTCTGCCCAACACCAACAGTTTATAGAGGTAGACTATGAAGTCATTCAGACTCGGTGTGGTGGTGTTTGTGTTCATTTTATATACTGTAGGTCTATATGTATGAATAAAATATTTTTTTTTACCAGAGCATTAAACAAACACAAATAAAATTTTAGTTTTTTTGGGGGATAGGCCTACAATAATTCATCCTTGCAAGGCTGGCGAGATCAACCAGTGCCAGAGAGCGAAAACCACAATTACTTTGATGTCCTAGATCTTAATATTATACTGTAGATTGCTTAGAATTATACAATAATTACAATAATACAACCTAACCTCTGCTCCCTGAGCACTGTTCCTAATAGTTATTGGCCACAAATGTAATGTGCAAATATACAGTGATATAGCAATACCCCAAAGGATACATTATTCTTATTATATGCAAATTCTGTTTAATTAACAGACCCAAGCCATATGCTACAGAACATTTTATTGTGCACACTGCACAGATTACAATCAGAGATAAGAAAAATGAAACATAACAAAATGAAACAAAACCAAAACACAGAATTTGACTGGTGGATCTGACATTGGCCTGATCTTGACTGTATATTTAGAAGAGATTAAACATTGTTAATTGAGAGGAACCAGTGCCCAATCTTCCTTTTTATTGCCTATTAGTAGCTTTATATAACAATAATATTGTACTTTCATACTGTGTGTGTGTGTGTGTGTGTGTGTGTGTGTGTGTGTGTGTGTGTGTGTGTGTGTGTGTGTGTGTGTGTGCGTGCGTGCGTGCGTGCGTGCGTGCGTGAGTGCGTGCGTGCGTGCGTGCGTGCGTGCGTGCGTGCGTGCGTGTGTAATACGTTATTCTTGCGCTGAGAGCTCACAGACTATTTCTCATTCATTCTTAATGGCATTGTATGCATTTAAATGAATGTCTCTTTTATAGCTATTTCAATCACTAGACCAATATGGAATCAAATGTCCTAATCTATGATAATCACATCTATTTACCCATGCTTACCCTTTTATTTCTTACTTGAGAAAAGACAAGGTTTACAAACATCTGTCCTTTAAGTTGCAATTTGTCTCTGGAGTTCACTGACCTCTAACCTGAACAGCTGTCAATAAATGTCAATAAATCAATAGAGACCAAATCAAACTATAATTTAATTGTTCATTATTGCTACAGCCTACAGCATATCAGCTGCCATTGTATTTTTCATTCACAATTACTCATATTACAGTATTATTACACCTTATTGTTACTCATTTTGATCATTTCTCACCCTATACTTTAACATTACTAATATTACAGCACTACTCTCACTAAAACATCTGTAGAGTTTACGAGTTTGGAATATATTCATAGGGTTTTACCTATCAATAGATGACACCTTGGTGGACATTTTCTCAATTCACTATATATGTTTTCAATGAGGTCTTGAGGCTCATTCACTATTCAGAATGCAGATTTTATAGGCGGAGGTGTTTTACGGTAATCTTTTCCTGAGTAAGTAATCACAGCAATACAATTTGGTGAGAGAAATGTGATGTTTTACACTGCATTCATGAATTTTCAGGGGTTAGCTGACATTTGGTGAGCCAAGTGTAGCCATAATCATTATAGTTTTGTGTCCACAACTGTTCCAATGTTCCAATTTTCCCCCTGGACCCCCCTGGGGCTTAAGAGGCTAATATCATAATAACCAGAAACTCATCGTTGTTGAACTTCTAACCCGACAACATTAAAGTTTGACCACTGGGCTGGCTCCACGGCCCTCAATAGAAATGGAGGTCAGTAGCGCCATCAGCCAGATGTCAGGCCTCCAGGGGCGTCACAAGGGGGGGGGGGGGGGGGGGGGGGGGGAGCGGGACTGAGTTACTATAGGGCCCAAGGGCCTTGATTATTTCATACTTTAGCTATTGAAAAATAGCAGATATACAAGCTCACAGCGTGGCACTCGGTGCCGCGCTGCAAGCTTGTAGCTCTGCTATTTTTGAAAAGTCAAGAAAATGTGTGCAAATCTTTGAATATATGTATTTTTTAAGCAAACCTTTGTAACTCAAATTCTGCTATTTTGAGATGGAAGTCCGTGGCCAAATACATATCATTTTGGGGGGTCCTTCACATGAAAAAGTTTGAGCACCACTGACATAGAAACATAGGTTTAAAAAAAAAAATCACACATTTTCACGATTTTTCAAAAATAGCAGATCTACCAGCTCTGCGAGCTTGTATATCTGCTATATTTCAATAGTTAAACACAAAAAAATGCGTAATAATGTGTTCCCAGTCTAAATGGGTTAAACCCCCTCCCCCTATGAAGAACATTCATGGGGGGCCCGCCATGAACCCTTGTACCCAGTGCCCAGAATTTAGTGTGACACCCCTGCATACACTCCATTAAGGATCAGTGGTGGAAAAATGACTCACATATTATACTTAAGTAAAAGTATCAATACTGCAATATAGAAATACTCTGTAAGGCTGTGGTCACACCAAAGTATGGCTGCCAGCTCCCTTTATCCGCCGTCGACTCACCCGATTGGACAGAGGGGGAAAACCGGCATCTATGTGGAGAATGTATCTGCTCCAGCATAAACGCAAGGTTCTATAGGTACTTTGGTGGGACCGCAGCCTTACAAGTAAAAGACCGGAATTCAAAATGCACTTGAGTAAAAGTATGTAAGTGTTGGCATCAAAATGTACTTAAAGTACCAAAAGTAAAAGTACAAAATGTTTGAAAATAGCAGATCTACAAGCTCACAACGCATCAAGAGCTTGTAGATTGTCTATTTTCAAATAGCAACGGTATAAACAATAGGGATAAAGTGGTTTATGTATGTTTTATAATATAATTTATATCTGAAAAGTAACTAGTAACTAAAGTTTTCAAATATATATTAAAAGTACAATATTTGGATCCGAGATGTAGTGGAGTAGAAGTGAACGTATTGGAAATTGAACATACTAAAGTATATACATAGTAAAGTACAAATACCTTAAGTACAGTACTTAAGTAAATGTACATAGTTAGTTACTTTCCACCACCGTTAAGGATTCACACACTATTGCTAGATATTTACCCCAAAGCTCAAACCCTAGCAGCTGTGAGATGGATTATCTTGAGTCCTGTTAGGACGAGATCTGTATCACAAGCCCATCTAATGAGCAGCACAGCCTGAGCCTAGATGTTTGCATCTTTTGCACCCCCCTCCCCCCGTTCAAAGCCTGCATGCCTCGTATTCCTCAGAGACACACGTTCGCCTTCCCCAATTCACTCACCACATGAAGGGAAACACATCTGAAAATATGTGCAGAGGAGTCAGGTGTAGCGCGTTATTTTTAAATGCCAAGGTTTATATCTTCATCTTCCCGTATCTTGTGAATGACCATGACAGACAGCAAAGGCTCTGAGTTGAATGCTGAGCTGTTATCGATCATCACTGAGCCGTCCTTATAGTGAGAGCATTCACCCCCACTGCCGCTCGTGCAATTCGCATCTATACCTCAATCTGCCCCGCTTACTCTACTCTCGGCTCACTCGCTTCCAAAATGCTGCGTCGAAGCCACTGTGAAATTGGCTATCAACAGATGCCAGGGGAGCTGTAATTGGCAATATCAAGGAGTTCTCTCTGCCTAAGCAGTTTGAAATCCAAATGTGATCCGGATCCTCCCCAAGGCTTTATGGCATTAGATGTCATTTCAGGCGGTAATGACCACTGTGATATGCCAGCAAAGATTGGCCCGGAGGCAAAGCTTCTTTAAAGATCAGGGTGGGCCGAATATGCTGTTTGATGAAAGAGGAATCCACAGGTAAATAAACCCAAGATGTCAACACAATTGTGTCAAATAATAACGATAATTGTACTGCATTTTTCTAAAAATAAAAAATGTAATACAAGGTTGACCTCACTGGTTCATTGGTCGAGCACCAATGGGCTCGACACATGGACTCGTTCATTACGTAGATGCATAAAGGACACTAAAGTGTATGCGGTTATGACCTTAGCACCCTGGGCCCGATATGCACTGTGCGTTGCATAAACGGAAGTGTCGGAGGTGCTGCGATTAAGGGAAGTAACGTCATGCGGTGCAGGTCTGTTTACATCCCCCAGCGAAACAAACCTAAATAGATTGTAGCTCTTAACTCGCTCTTAATAGGTGTAACTTTGGGTGAGCAACTTTCATTTAAATGGTTGGGTGGGAATTTTCTTTTTTCACAGTGCTCATCTTCATTAGCTTTCAGAGTCAGACACAAATCACCAGCATCAGCAACCGGTAAATCTTAAAGAAGCATCTCTTCGGGGCGCCCGCTGGCCTGGTGGTCAAGGCGCATACCACATACTAGGGAACTAGGCTATGATGCCTGCTGGCGTCGCCGGTTCGATTCCCGATCCGGACGACCTTTGCCACATGTCATTCCCCATCTCTCCCCCCATTTCCTGTCAGCCTACTGTCCTATCAAATAAAGGCATAAAAAAAAGCCAAAAAACAAATCTTAAAAAAAAAAAAAAAGAAGCATCTCTTCCTTCTTTCCTCTCAGTCGCTGTAACCATCTCTGTCCGAACCCCCCTTCCCTAATACACCAATTATGTCTAAGTCCACGTCTGACAGTGGGGTCCATTGCCTCAACCGTGGCAAATAGAATGCAAGATCAATGATAATACTTGGCCGTTGAAAACCAGGTGACAAAAAGGCAGCTGTCAGTGCAATAGGAATGGAGCTAAGCATTACAGAAAAAAACCCAGATGGGCATGGTTTTGCAGGACACAGCCGTGCACACTAATGAACAATGTGGACCATGTCAACTCATTAAGGCAGGCACAGCGACAGAAGCAGGCCTGAGTCCCGCGAGGCGTGCCCGAGCGAGGCTGCAGCCGAGCGAGTGCACGCACCTAGCAACAATGGTGTAAAGTAACTAAGTACATTTACTTAAGTACTGTACTTGAGGTGTTTGTACTTTACTTGAGTATTTCCAATTTCCAATACTTTTACTTCTACTCCACTACGTCTCGGATCCAAATATTGTACCTTTACTCTACTACATTTATTTGAAACTAGTTACTTTGCATAAATTATAATATTATAAAACATACATTAACCACTTTAGCCCTAGATATATACCTACGCTATTGGAAAGATAGCCGATCTACAAGCACACAACGCGACGCGTTGTAGATCTGCTATTTTCCAGCCTTTTTGTACTTTTGGTACTTTAAGTACATTTTGATGCCAATACTTTTGTAATCTTACTCAAGTACATAATGAATTCCAGACATTGTAACAGAGTATTTCTACGTTGCAGTATTGATACTTTTTAATACTAAAGTAAAAAATGTGAGTACTTTTTCCACCACTGCCTAGCAATGCGATGGCTGTGCTGTGTGGACTCTGCAGCAGGCACGTGCACACATAGACATCAAAGGGGGCTTGAGCCCCTGCCCTTTTATCCGTCTGTAAAAGGTGCCCTCTCTCCAGACCATGAATGCAGTTTTTACTATGGTGAAAGAAATGCAAAAGCCTTATTACCAAGCCATACCTGAAGGCAGCATTTAAGAGAATCGACTTGTCCAAACTCTCCTGAACTTGAATGCCTCATCTTATGTTGAAAGAATTGCCTCTCTGTGTAGAAATGCATGCCATACGCCACATCACCAGTATTGACTTGATTATGCTTATTTCAGTATGGTATCAAGCTCAGAAAATAGCCGACCTCCAAGCTCGTTGTGAGCTTGGAGGTCAGTTATTAAAAGCCCTTTTAGAGATTTCAGCCACTGCCTATCTAACATTCTCTGCACGTCCCTGCTCAGCAGCATGATCTGCATATGGATAGGGTGGTTATCAATTACTAAACCGGGGCACCGGTCCAGTAAAACAGGAGTCAAAACTGTCCCATGGCTGGTGAAGACAGTTGCAAAACTTTCCACAGCAGAGAGTTACAGAGAGAGGTATGGCCTCAGAAACATAAGGTGGGCTGCTCGTAGTGCCACTGAAGCATTTACGAGTAGACAAACCAATTCCAGGGTTGCTTGGCTACCAAGTTGCAGTAAGTGGCTCACCTTGCACCTTGCGCCGCAGTTCCAACTACGTAAGTGGTCCTCTGAAGGGCGAGGCACAGGCATTAGCAGCAAAAAAGAAAGAAAGAAAGAAAGAGCCCATTTGGTTGTTAGAGGTTTATTGATCCATGTGTGTCTCCGGAACAACATGGACCGACAGCTCTAATGGGGACAGTATTAGGCCTTTCCTTTCCTAGGCCAGCACTGCTTGTAATTGGGGGGGGGGGGGGGCTGTGTGTGTGTGTGTGTGTGTGTGTGTGTGTGTGTGTGTGTGTGTGTGTGTGTGTGTGTGTGTGTGTGTGTGTGTGTGTGTGTGTGTGTTGTCTGTTGTGTAGTTATTGTGTGTATGTGGAGGATTCAGTAGAATGATTGGCATCTCCTGCTTTGATTCACGGTGTTGCTGTGAAATGATGTGTCGACGATTGGTGTGGGATGTGTGTGACATGTCACAATGGCCTGCTTGATGTATTATCGCATCAGTCCATCATCTCACGTCCTTATGTCTGAGGCGTGGCAAGTTTGGCAACATGATTTAATGTAGAGTCTGTGTCTGCGAAGGATGATAATCCCACGTGAGCACAGAGTGCATTGTGTGCGCCGGTATTACATTTCACACCTCTTCAGAGAACTAGCAAGTGGAACTCTTAACACCGTTGAATTGTATTGTAAAAGTTGGGGAAAGAATAATGGCTTGGTGATTGACCACCCCATTTGGCTTCATTTCCTACTGGCAGTGTTGTACAACAAATTTAGTACTAATTGGTAGGTTTGTGAGATTAGCCCCGGAACCCACCACCGGAACCCTTCTTTTTTCTCGTACTTTTTAAAAACGGATCACAACTCAGTTTTAGAAGGTGCCATGCTTTGGTGGGATGTACGTGTACATACATAGTTTGTCATGTGAATAGCAAATATTGCTGATATACAAGCACACAATGTGTTGTATCGTGAGGCTTGTAGATCTCCTTTTTTATTGTGAAAATGTTGCATTTCTTAGAATTGTTTAAAAATAAATGTGTTTGAATAGCAGATCACCTATAATGACACACCCAAAATAGAGACACCAAGTTTAAAGTGGTTTATCCATTTAGGCCTAGAATTTATTGAATGCTTTAACTATTGAAAAATAGCAGATACAAGCTCACTGCGCAGCACAGAATATCTAATTTTTAAAGTGAACATTTGTAACTCAAATATTTGCTTCTGGGGGGTCCCTGATATCTCAATATTTTGAGACGGGGGTCGGCGGCCAAATACACATAATTCTAGGGGTCCTTGACATGAAAGAGTTTGTGAACCACTGACGTAGAAACGCGTTTTTCAAAAAACATTAGAAGAATTTAGAAGAAAATCGGGTCAAAATTCAAATGTTCACGATTTTTCAAAAATAGCAGATCTGCTAGAAGTGTTTAAACTGTCGCTGACTCTTATTTGTTTAACATGCTCCGCAGGGGGCGATGGCTGTGTGTTTGAGAAACACTGCACTTAACGGCAGTATGACATCAATTAGCTCTTATCCACTCAGAAGTATCGTGACAGACAGGAAGAGTCTGAGAGTCTTAGAGTGATGATGTAACGAGACCTCTTGAGAGTGTTAAGATGTAGGTGTGCGTGCACATTAAGATGTAGGTGCGCGCGCACACACACACCGTGTGTGTGTCTGATTGTGGGATGAAAGTCAGATCGCTGGGGGCGCCCGCTGGCCTACCGGTCCAGGCGCATAACACATAGGCTCGGTGTAGCCTGACAGCATGTCGCTGGTTTGAGTCCCGATCCTGTCACTCCCTGTCTCTCACCCTGTTTCCTGTCAGTCTACTGTCCTATCAGTAAAGGCATAAAAGCCCCAAAACAGAGATCGCTCTCTAGTGTCCGTGGTTTAAGTGAAATAAGTCTCTCAACAGGTGTCTCTCCTTGTTCTGTAGTGTAGAGTAGACCATGTGCAGGTGCTCCAGAATCAAGCAGTAGTCAGTCATCCAAAAGAACACAGATCTGTGTTGTAAACCCAACAGAAAGCCATGAAATAAATGTTCAACAACAACAAACAGGATCTCTTCACAGACGATCGGTTCAGTACATGGTCGAGCTGTCAGCCTGAGCCAGGATACATTAAATCATGACATAGTGTGTGTGTGTGTGTGTGTGTGTGTGTGTGTGTGTGTGTGTGTGTGTGTGTGTGTGTGTGTGTGTGTGTGTGTGTGTGTGTGTGTGTGTGTGTGTGTGCGTGTGCGTGTCACAAAGGCCTACAGTGTTTTATGGGATCATGTGTAGTGTTCCCCACAGAATAAAGAGTCATGTGTCAGCTGCCCACAAATCAACCTGAGGAAGAGGGTGGGACTTTATGACTGGATATCACCAGTAAGACTCCCTAAATCGGGAGATAAGCGACCGCCAGGTCGCATACACAAACTTTAGAATGCAATGGTAGCCAATCAGGAGGGAATATGGGAAATGGGACAGATCCATGTTGATGACATGACTTTAGAGATACTGTGTACCACTTTTTACTGTGTACCACTTTTTTTTACCACGATTTTAGGGCAAAATCTGTAGGAGCAGTGTCCAAAAAAGTGTTTTTAAAAAATTGGCCATATGGTGGCGCGACAGATGCATTTTGATGACATGACTGTAGAGATAGTGTGTACCGCTTTGCGTGATTTTAGGGCAAAATCTGTAGGAGCAGTGTCCAAAAATGTGTCTGGCAAGAATCGCCCTGATGGTGGCGCTAGTAGAGGGCCATGTGAGAAATGAGGGGTGGAGGTTGTGGTTTGGCAGCCAAGGAGTGTGTGTGCAAAGTTTGGCATGGAGTAGGGGAAAAGTGTGACGTGACGGACATACTGACTGACTGACGGACAGCCAGTGGAGGTTTTGATAGTAACTGTGACCTGACAGTTGCAATAATAGCATAGGCCACTGGTTCCCAAACACTGTGTCGGGACCCATATAGTTAGCCTCGTAAACCAGTCTCCCTTCCTGCCTTCATTCGAATGCGAGCAGATTCTGCCTTCATTCGAATGCGAGCAGATTCAGCCAGTGGAGGTTTTGATAGTAACTGTGACCTGACAGTTGCAATAATAGCATAGGCCACTGGTTCCCAAACACTGTGTCGGGACCCATATAGTTAGCCTCGTAAACCAGTCTCCCTTCCTGCCTTCATTCGAATGCGAGCAGATTCGAACTGAAGATGGGAGGAGTCAGTTTACTAGGCTACCATATAGTGGGTCGTGGATTTTTTTTTGTTTCTTACATTTTCATTTGAATTATTATTTCAAAACATTTTTTTAAACATTCCCCAAAAATAATAAAAAAATGATTTTTCTTAAGTAATTACATTCATAAATCAAAGAAAAATCTACAAAATTCCATGAACTAAAACACAAATGTTTAAGAAGTAGTGAAAATAGCCGATCTACAAGCTCACAACGCGGCACGAAGCGACGCGTTGTGAGCTTGTACATCTGCTGTTTTCACTAGTTTGGGTCCCGGGCAAACAACTAATTTCTCTTTTGGGTCACGGGCTAAAATGTTTTGGGAACCACTGGCATAGGGAATGTCACACTTCTGTGCCTCCATGGATGAGTGGTTGATTATGACTTGCGTCTCGTATGGTTTATCTTTATTGTTACTGCGTACACCTCAGCTTGTGCAATAATAAGATATTCTATTCTAAATGAACGACGAGTGATTCTGTTGCACAAGGTTTGTCAAGGGCATGTTAATGCTGCCTACAAATAACTTGTCACCCTGTGTGGCTAACTGGCTATAATAGGTTCCTCAATTTCTCAAGCCAAAGTGGCTCCGAAATTGAACGAAAGCGTGATGGACAGATGTGACCGTGGGTCAGCTCAGGTGTTTGAGGTAAAGCAAGAGTGGCGTGCCCGATTGCGGAGTCACAAGCTATTTAGACACTTAAGTGTGACTGATAGTTATGATTGCGGAGTAGTTAGGTCCCAGAATGAGGAGAGAGATGGCGATTAGATGAGAAAAGTAGAAGAGGCTATTACAGAGCTGCCAAACACACGAACCTGGCATCCAGATCCACTGTTCTCTTCGAGTCTTATTATGTTCCACAGAAATGGATACTACAAGTTAAGACTAAATTGCCCCAGAAATGAACCGAGATCAATGCTATAAGAGGCAGGGAAAAAATAAAAAGGTTAACTGAAACAAAAGCACTTTGCATCTGACATGTGCATGAAATTCCAAAATGGTGTCTGGATTGACTGACATGGGGAAAAGTTAGATATTTTGAATGATGATGTTATGGCACCGACCCAAGAAGTTACTAGAATAGTGAAATATAATCACAGGTACTTTGTGGTCACAACTTGCATTGGACAGATCTCACAGGCTCCATTATCTAGTCATTTAATACCAAGTTTGAGGAAGCCGGTTTTATGTTAATTCTCTTATGAGATGCTGAAGGCATTTCACCGTATTAAAACCATTGGACAGCCGAGCTGCTAATTACATCCACAATTTGCTGGATAAGAGAGAAGAAATTTCCAACATAATTCTTAAAGAGCAGATAGCGTCTTTCTCGGGGGGCCCTGCCCGGTGGTGGTTCATTCATGTTTTATGAGGCCGGTTCCAGCGCACACGCACGCGAACACACACACAGTGGTTGTGTGTGGAGTTGAGGGAGTGGGAGGGATTCTGGAAGTCTGCTGGCATTTTACAACGCTGCTGGCCTTTAGATTGGGATAGGGATGATGGGATTATGGCTGGACGTCTGATAAGTCCCACCGGTGTGGCTGATGGGAAGATAACAAGGTCTTTGCAGCCCATAGATGTGCTCTGTGTGCTGCACTGCACTACAGTAGAGTGCTCAATAGCACTGCTAATGGTGTGCTGTGGCAGGGCTAGTGGTGGGGACAGGTGGGGGATGGGGGGATGGATTCACAAGAATGATTGGCATCTTATGGTTTGTCATTCACAGTGTTTCTGTGAAATTATGTGTTGATCATTGGTGTGTGTGTGTGTGTGTGTATGTGTGTGAGTATGTGTGTGACCCGAGAGACCATAAATGACATGCATGTGAGTGAGTACATGAGTGTGTGTGTGTGTGTGTGTGTGTGTGTGTGTGTGTGTGTGTGTGTGAATGAGATAGAGAGAAGAGGCACTACAGTGTGTTCGTCTGCCAACAGAATACAGTTTCAACACTGTACATCAATGCAGCTGTTTTGTTTTTTGATCTTTTTTTTTCTGCAAAAGGAAATCGTCTTACTCCGCTCCGTTCTATCCTGCTGTGTTATGCATCCCCTAAGGGATGTCGCTAAACAGCCCCACTCCCCACCGCACAAGGGATCAGTGACAAATCCCCCAGTGGGGGAAAGTGCTAATCTCAACGAGCATAAGCTTGTCTCAGAGGAGAACAAAATGCTGTCTGCCTAGTGCCTATCTATTGTCAGCCTCTTCTATTATTTTCGGTGGCTCTTGTGGGTAACTAACGGTAACTTATTAAGAGTTGCTTAGCCTTATACCTCCATACAGGATCATGTAGTAGTAGATCATCTATTTCTTAGACCTGTTATAGCATATAGATGCTCCATGTACACTGCTACTATACCATCGCCAACCACAACCTCTCTTGATTTCACTCACGGCGGTGGATCAGACACCTCTGGTGGCACACCGTGACCGGAACAAATCTGTCCACGGTTCTGGTTTGATCAGCTCATCACCCCAGAAGTGACGTAATTAGCGCTGCGAAGGGACGACGAGGGATGGGGGAGGTGAGCCTGATCGTAACCCTGCCCTGCTGACCTAGCCTCTGTGGCTCGTTATCCCCGTGCACTTACAGAGCTACCATACTGTATCAACAACGTAATCCTCTTCCAGTCATTGCTGGCCAATGTCTCCTTATGGCAGTCTGATAAACAGGAAATGGCTTTAGAGCCTCATCTTACTTTGATGGGATGTGAGTGAATATAGGGAGCGTGGCCAAGCTTGAAGACGTTACAGATGTCCAAAGTAGTGGTTAGGGACGGGACGATACACGATATTATCGTTTATCGTGATAAAAAACACTCAAGATAATCGTATCGTGGACATTTAATTTATCGTGATATCATCCTCCGTCAAGCACTGGTATCAGTTCACCTTTGCTGAGCTGCATGTCCGATACCATTTAAACCCTCTATTGGTAAAAGGTACTTATAATATACCTACTTGATACAGTCTTTTTTTTTCACTCTCTATCAAATGTCTTTGTCAAAAAATAGCCGATCTACAAGCTCACAACGCGTTGCAACGCAACGCGTTGTGAGCTTGTAGATCTGCTATTTTTTGGCAAATGTTCCGCCCCAGGATAATGATTTTTTTTATTGTCGCGATAATATCGTAAATCGCGATTTCTTTTGTCACAATAATCATGATATAACATTTTCATATCGTCCCTCCCTAGTAGTGCTATACAACACAAGACAGTTGATCCTCTTTAGATCTGAGCAGAGAAAGAGCTCACTGGTGGGGATTCTACAGCCAATTGAAATGACCTTGTAGACATGGACGATTGAATAGATATTAAAGAAACAGTTTTGTTTGTTTGAGCTTTTCCACGTTAATATGCATCACACATAACAGCATAACTGCTGGTTTATCAAATTCATTTAGACTCGAAAGCCTATGAGGATGTTTTGAATTTCTTAGATTCATTTTCTCTCCAGGATTGCAAGGCTTTTTGTCAAATGCAATTATGAATCTCACTTATAAAGGAAAACCTCATTCAGATCAGATTGTAATTAGGGAATAACTGTAATAGCTATTGTGACTTCCCTATTCTCAAAACAGCAAAGGAATGCAAATGAATCTCCGTTAGTCTTCTTCTGGCATCAGTAAAGCAGATATGAACATGCAAACTGCAGTAAAAATGTATCTCCACCTTCCTTCATTTGGTGTTGAACAAATTCTTCTCTTCCTGTCTTCATAATTAAGAGGCAAGTTGAACTGTGCTTAATTAGGACCAGAGGGTAAAAGGGTACATTTCTCCACATAATTAATTTCAGCCCAGAAGGTGATGAAAGAGTAATGTGTTAACCAAAAAACAGGGCGATAAATATAAACAAGCAGCCATGTTTTCATAAATGTGTTTAGCATCCTGGGTAATACTTAGATCTTTTAGAGCACTGGTTCCAAAACAGTGGGTCGGGGCCCATTTGTGGGTCGCGGACACATTTTTATGGGTCCCTTTATTTTTTAGTTTCCTACATTTTGTTTTGAATTATTTCAAAACATTAAAAAAAAAACATTCCCCCCAAATCTAAGATTTTCACGAATAAAATTAATTTCATCAGTAAATAAAAGAAAAATCAAAGAAATTCTATAAATTGGACAACAGATGTTTAAGAAGTAGTGAAAATAGCCGATCTACAAGCTCACAATGTGGCATGAAGCGACGTGTTGTGAGCTTGTAGATCTGCTATTTTCACTAGATTGGGTCCTGGGCAAATGTCAAATTTCTCTTATCTGAAAACACAGATTGACATGAATCCAAAAATCCACAGATTATTGTGCTGTCAAACTAAAGAAACTATGTAATATATGAGAAGGTTGTGGGGGTCCCTGCTTCATCTCTCTCTCAACTAAGGGGTCCTTGGCCTGAAAATGTTGAAGACCCCTGCCCTAGGAGCAAGCCGTAATAAACCTGTGGCTGAATAAACAGCATCCAAATTGAGGTGTTTTTTTTTTTTTCATCCATTTGAGTTGACACGGCATCATCAACACCTCTCTATCTCGCCAGCCTTCACACAGCCCAGAGAAGGAGCAGGCTTTATAGATTTCACATCTGCTTTATCCTCTTGATCAGCGGGCCGGAGTGAAGAAGACAGCTGGCTGATTTATTCTCTCTTCTTGAGTGAGGAGGCGGGTGTGCAAGGGCATAGTGACCCATTCGAAAATGAGCAGCGGCAGGCACGTGCACACATAGACATGAAAGGGGGCTTGAGCCCCTGCCCTTTTTTCCGCCTGTAAAAAAGTGCCCTCTACAGAGACCATGAATGCAGTTTTTACTATGGTGAAAGAAATGCAAATGCCCCCTTCCCATGCCATAAGGCAGCATTCAAGAGAATTGCCTTGTCCAAACTCTCCTGAACTTGAATGCATCATCTTATGTTGAGAGAATTGCCCTCACTAGTGTAGAAATCCATGTCATACGCCACATCTCCAGTATTGCCTTTTTTATGCTTAGTTTAGTGTGGTATCAAGTACTGAAAACAGCCGACAATGGATATTCGGCTATTTTCAGTGCTTGGAGGTGCTTGGAGGTCTGCTATTTTCAATATTTTCACCAAAAGGCCCTTTTAGAAATGTCAGCCCCTGCCTCTCTAACATCCTGATCGAATGGTTGATGCTTTGTCAATGTGTGTGGGCATTGGAGTTAATGAGTGATGTTGTTGTCTGCCCGCAATGAGGAGATTGACTCACGTAACCCCTGGACTTAGTCATCATATATCAGACTCTCCTATGATACCCGTCTGTCATTGTTTGAGGATGAGTGACGCTCACTGTTGTCTCCTGATTTATGATGAGCGAGCATTAACAAAGGTTACCCCACGGCGACCGCGGTTTTCCCGGTGAACCTGAGTGCAACGGTGGGGGCGTGGGAGTGTGGGGAACACACACCACTGACTATTGCCGATGATGGAGAGGTTATAATAGCTTTATGTATTGAGAGGCACTCTGCCGATTTGCGTAAGAGACTCGTCGCCAATTGTCAGATATTTAAAAGTTATTTGGGGCCATGATGATAACCCCTTCTTCCCATTATTAGACTAAGGATTTATATATATTTATACAGTTCCGCCCTGTGCCACACGACGAGCGCTCCGGTTCTCGATCTAACTGTTTCTTGATCTAGCGGTGACATATATATATAGAGAGAGAGAGAGAATCTGCAAGCTAACAAACATTGTGAGCTTACTTCTAATTTTGTGTCACTGACCTCTGGAACAGCCTTTTCAGTCCACGCAATGTGATAATGAGCCATCGCACAAGCTTGACCTATGATCACTTATACTCTCTCTGTCTCTCTCTCTTTCTCGCTCTCTCTCTCTTGCTCAATCCATCCATTTATCTAGCTCATAAATCTACCTGTATATTGTCTGTAAATCACTTTGCAGTTATTATAACCATATTTCATCATGGTAAAGTCAAGCCAAGCCTGAATCCATTCCATGCCTCGAAGGAGGACAATAATCTACTTCCGCTAGAACAGCTTCCTCAGCAGGCGGTAAATGTGATGCCCTTTCATCTCCACCCTGGCATCAATCAATATCTTCATTATGGGGGTGGAAGATATTTGACTAGGGCTGCCTTGGAGGCCATTAACAGTCATAGAGACATGACTTCCAGAATGTATGGCCCTCTTGCATATCGTTGTCGTCGGGTGGAAACCTCGTATCTCCAAGTTTCAAATGTGTCCGTTCTTACGCAAAGCAAAGCCCTGCTTCATCATACAAGGCCGTCACACAAAAGTAGTGAAAACAGCAGATCTACAAGCACACAACGTGTGCTTTAGATCGTCTGTTTTCACTAGTTTAAATCATTTTTAAAATGATAAATGCATAACGAGCGGTTTTGGACATACAAGGTTTTCACCCGACAACGACGATATAGTCCGTTGCCTGGACAAACTGCCTATAGGAAGAACATTTCAATACCGCCATGAACCCTGAGCTATAAGGGACACATGACAGCAACTGTTAACAAGTAAAATTGCCTTCATCTAAGCAAAGAGGGATTTAATAAATGTCTTGCTTGGCATTGTGCTTCCACTAGTAGAAGAAACAATCCCCTGGAAATAATTACATTTTTGAAAAAGCAAAATAGATAAAAAATAAGAGTCAACTGAAATTCTGTTGAAACATAGCGCAGAATAAAATCCAGGTGGTTTATATTCTGGTTTAGAAGCATCTGAGGTAAAAGGCATTAATTAGCTGATCATCCATCCCGGGAGGTATCGAGCTGTAAACGAGGAAGTGCACCATGTAGCGTGAAATAAATAAAACATGATTAACGATGTTGACGGAGGGATGTAGGGATGGGACGATATGAAAATTTCATATCACGATTATTGTGACAAAATAAATCGCGATTTACGATATTATCACAATAATCAAAATCCATTATCCTGGGGTGGAACATTTGCCAAAAAATAGCCGTTCTACAAGCTCACAACGCGTTGCAACGCGACGCGTTATGAGCTTGTAGATCGGCTATTTTTTGGCAAAGCCATTTGATAGAGAGTGAAAAAAAGACTGTATCAACTTCAAGTATGTATATTATACGTTCCTTTTACCAATTATAGGGGGTTTAAGTGGTACCAGATATGCAGCTCGGCAAATAAAAGCTGAATTGATCCCAGTGCACGATGGAGGACGATATCACGATGAATTAAATCTCCACAATACGATTATCGTGAGTGTTTTTTATCACGATAAACGATA